>NW_009632932.1:14271-46676 GCF_000690535.1 Cariama cristata | reverse complement strand
CTGAAAGTTGTTTTTGATTAAATTGCTTTAGTTAAGCTGTCAGGCAACTCTGGGAGCTAAGTGATTAAATTGCATTTAACACTTCAGCTGTTCAGGTAAACTTAAGTAAGCTTGATATTCTTTTTGTTCAGGGGGCCTTTAGAACTGAAAGACTGGATTCAAAAGGCTAGATTCTCGCTTTTTTGGGGAGGATTTCTTATGCTGGAGGATTGCATCAGAGACCTGTCATATCTTTGAGCATCTGAGGAGAGAGTGTCCTCCTCTATCTGCTGTATTGACATTCTGGGAGGATAAGACAGACCACTAAGGACTTGCTTTGCAAAATTCCAAAATGTATTAGTTTTTAGGATGTTCCTAAGATTGACTCTTAAATAAAAGGCTGTGTAGGTTTTGAAGAATACGGCAGCTAAATTGAAAATGTCCAAGGAGACTTGAACTGGACATTAAATTAATTTCTGTTCAGGCTGTACATGAAGGATATTAGCAGTTGAAGTCAATGAGGTTCCAGCTCCACTGTCCCAGGTAGAATGGTTAGTGAGATTTTAACTTAGAAACAGCTATTAGTTTTGTCTTTCAGACATAAACAACTGTGGGGGGTTTATGGTTTTTGGAAAGAAAAAGTTAGAACTGGGTGAAATGTGGGGCAAAAACACCTAGTTCCCATTGCCTGAGAGTGCAGGCGTGCAGGTAATAGATTTGGCATTGGGTACCACTGGGAGGTGAAAATGAGAGACTGGAGTCAGATGCATTTTAAATTTACCTCTTTATTACTTGCACAGACCTGTCAAAGTTTTGGTCTTGGATTTTCATCAGAACTGATAAAATTTATGAAAACTTGGAACAGGCAAAGTTTACCAACTCAAATAGCCAAATAAGATTTTTCTAACTGGAATTTGTAGTGAACAGGAGAACACATCTGGCTTACAGCCAATAAATGTGAAGTAATTACTGCGTTAAAGATAGAAGGTTTATCTTTTTATGCTGCGGGTTCCCTCTCCAATTACATCCTCTTAACATAATTTAATAGATAACAAGTTAGTATTTGCACATGATAACAGTTAAGATGTAGGAAGCATTTATTTAATATTTTTCCCCTCTGGTAATGGCTTTTCTAAGCTTTTAGGATCTAGGTATGTTTTAATTTAAACCACTTGTGGAATCCTTCCCACATCTGTTTCTCAGGATCCTTTTAAAACAACTTTTACAAACTCTGCTAGAAATACACGATGTATCTTTTTAGCAAGTTCTCCTGTTTTGCTTGGGAGGCAGAGGGGAGGACGGTGGTGCTCCCACCAGGTGAGACAGCATCCTGTAGGGTTTTTAAGAATTAGCACACTCGGTTTTTTTTCAGGGAGAAAGGGCAATTTTCCAAAAGGCTTTGGGAACCTGTTGAGAGCCAACCCAGCTGGAGCAGACTATCCCAGGAGCCACTGCCTCTGGTGGCCCTGCTTGGATTATTAACCCAGCAGGTGACATAAGAGCCTGTTCTTGAGAAATTGTGACTTCTGCCTTGCTGGGTGGTGGGGTCAGCACCTGCAGAGGTGGGAGGGAGGCAGTGGGAACCCCTGCGATGTGGCCCAACCGCTCCGTCGGCTGGCTGGCAGTGGGGAGGGTGGGAAGGGAGCTCCGAGGTGAGGAGGGTGTGAGAGGGACTGCCGCTCAGAGACAAGGCTTGGACGGTGTGCTGGTCCAGGCTGTGTTTGCTTGGGAGTATTTAGTGCTGAAATGCTTAAAAATATTTAGCTTGAAAATAGTTACAAATAAACGACCTTTGCTTCTGCTTGTACGTCAGATTTTTCTTACAATGCTGGAACTGCTGTTGGAACAGCAGCTCTGACTTTGGCCAGGTCTGTTAGTGACCGGAATGGAAATGACGTGTGTGTCCCTTTACCACTGAAGTTACCGTTACGTACAGATGCTGTTGGTGCTGGGTACAGCTCTGAATGACATGACACCAAACTCCCTGGCAGAGATTTACCGTAATGAAGTAGGAATGTGGTTCTGGTTTTCAGGTACCCTCCAGTCCTAAAAGCCACAATGTAATGGATGTGGACAGCTTACCAACACCAGGACGTCTTGCAGGAAGATCCAGAGCCATGGGGTGTGTATGATTTTTCCTTTCTGTGCATTTCTCCTTTTCTGAATGTTTCATTTTCCGTAAGAAGTCTCAGTTGACCGTCCACAGATGTGTAAGAAGGGTTTTGTTGCTTTTTTTCTCCAAGAAATATTAAGATTCAATGATGTAAAGGCTTACGCAGGTAACACTGTAGTTGGTTTTGAAGATTGTCTGGACCCGCCTTGTCACCAAGCAATGCTTGCCCAGTTTCTCATCCTTAAACTGAATTTTAATGTTGCTTCGATGTCAGATCCTGATTCTTCTAAGGGTTTCTGTTTCAAAACAAAACACCCGTAATTCAGAGTGCTCTGTCAGTACTTCTAGGAATAAATCTGGCTTTTTTTTTTTTGAGCCAGTAACAATATTTTTGTCTTCTGCCTTTTTAAGCTGTAATTAAATGTTTAATTTAACAGCTATTTATTCATGCTTATTCTAGTTTATTATCTAACATTCCTGAATGTTATATGGACATTGTAGCTCTCTTTAGATCGGTGTATGAGGGGCAAGAGACTGATACAAACACTGAATTATTAAAAATAATCTCCCAGAAAAATGAGTAATACAGATGATTCTGTTACACTAGTGCCTCAAAAACATTCCTTTTAAAGAGTACAGATTAATTGATCTTGTTAATGTAATGCTTCAAACAGTCCACCATCTACATGGAAAAACTCAAATGAAACAGTATGTGACATCTCATGGCACAACAGCACTGATCACTTCCACTTCCGTTTTGGGCTCGTAATGATTCTCGACAAGATTCCCTTTGCTTCATCTTGGTGAAGAACTAAGTGGAACCAAATTGGCTTCAATCTTATTTTGCCATTTTAATTTGCAAATAAATGAAGAGTAAGAGAGCAAAATGGGTTGGAAGGCAACAGTATTTCAAAATTGCTTAAATCTGTTCCTTAAAATTGTTCTCGTCTCTTTAGGGTCTGAAGTTTTTTTGGGTGGGAGGATTATTAACTTTCAATAAACCCTAAATGATTTTGCAGATTATTCTTACAACTGTAATACACATGTCCCAAATGATTAACTCCTTTAAAATACTAACGATCTTCAGTTATGACAAATTGTAGCAATAGATGGAAGAAAATCTAGAAATTGAGATTTAAGTGAAAACCATGAAATGGGTGGAATACTGTGCAATACTGTGAAAATTAAAATATATACTGTTTTAAATCAAGCCCTAATTTAAATACATCTCAATTTTGCTGCTACTGTGTCATTTCCAGGTAGAGTTATCTATATCTTTGTCGTAATGTGGCTGGACCATTACTGAAAGTCTCTCCTATTTTAGAATTCTGGGAACGTAATGTTTGTTTTGGGAATAATCACAACATGCCTGAGCAGCTCTCCCTTTCTTCTCCACCTCAAATTGCTTGTACATGGTCTAAATAAAATTCAAGTTCCACAAAAGATTTTTTTTTTTTTTTTTAATTTCGAAGAGGGGAAGAGGTATTCTTTGTATTTTCCTCTGACAGGGAATATCTAGATATCAAAGAGAGTGGAGCATTTGAGCCTTTTTAAATTATTCAGGACTGCCATATATTTTACATGAGAAGATATTCTTGTGTATCTTGATTAAGTATGGGAAACTGGTCTAATATAGTATGCATCAATTTGTAGAACTTCAGATCCTAAAAAAGGAGTGTGTGGTATATATGTGATAATATATATACACACACATTTATATGTGTTAGATATAAATCTGAAGTTTATTTATGTGAAGGAATTATTGAGGAGGGAAGATTGGAAACCCTTAGTTTCCATGATTACAGGCTGAATTTTCTAGTACCATAAGCATCACTTAAACTATGTGGTGATACTATATGATATGCTATAATAAAAGCTATATGGATGGTGCTAAAATGTAAATCTAGTAGGAGAAATAACTGTTGGCTATTTTAATTAAACAACTTTATGGAGATATCTCTGTTTAACTCAGTTTCAACTTTTTCCCTCAAGGAAAACAGCTTGAGCCAGGCTTTAGCTGGCTTGTTGAGGAAAATTCATTTGTTTTTAATCTTTAGCAATGACGCAAAAATTACAATAAATGTTTAATCCTAATGCATAAAAGCCCTAAATAAAAATATTCAAAATATGACAACAGAAAATTAATATAATTAACAGCTTTATGTGTTTGCGGATAACATACAGATGTTCCACGTTTTTATACTTGCTAGGTAACAGTAGGCATATTCATTACGAGACACTCTACCAATGACTATGGACCCATGACACTATGTTAAATGTATGTTTTGAATGTTCGACCTACAACAAGAAATTTAAATCTTTATTTTTTAAAAAATTTACTGTGAGGAAAAGTCAGGTTGCTCCTCAAAACTCAGCATATATTTTATTTTTTTTTTCCTTGAGGGAAATTATTTATTTTTCTCTTCTCTGAAAAACTCATTGATCTGTTCCTTTAGAAACTGGCAACATCAAAAAGGTATGCATGTAAAAATAGGCTTTTTCATATTATACTTCTGCAATAGATGTGGAATCCTGTGGTCACCAGTTTTAGCCTCTCCACCTCCCCCAGAGCATAGCTGAGGTGTCGTTATCTGGTAGGCTCACTAAAATCTGACTGTTGTTGCCACTCATCATGGGCACACTCTAATGTCTGTCTTCAGAATAAAATAGGTGGCATCCCACTGCTATGAAAAAGAAGGGTTTCACTGTGAATCATTCTCGAATCACCAAGTTAAACTTAGCGTCTGTGGATTTCACCAGTGTCAGAAATTTAATCCTATGGGTAGAGTGGAAAATAGAATTGATTTGCATCTAAAAATATTCAGAGTAACCTTATTTACAAAGCAATCATGCTTGTGTAAATATACTTTTAAATGCATGTGTACATGCTTATATACATTTAAGCAGCTATGTCCTTATTTCTAGTATAAACAGTAAAATAAATAATCTTTAAAAAGCCTATCTATATATTTGGCCAATAAACCACAACTGACCGTGGAAAGCACAGGTTTTTGTCTTCGTCTGTTTATTGTGGTATCACAAAAAGAATTTTGTGCCAGCTTGGCTGCCTGACGTTGTCACCTCGCTGGGAAGCACAGCATAAAGTCTCTGGGAGTGGTGGCACTGCCTGTGAAACCATCGCTCACGTAACATTTCTGTTATCCGAGTGAGAGTGACTTCTCTGTAGAGTAAAGCCAAATTAAATGACCTGAAACAACTGCAAGCATTACTCTTTAGCAGAGTATTTCTTCTGAAAATGTCACTGTTTTACTCTAGAATATATAATTTGCTTTCATAGACTGTGATCCTTTGGTGACGTGTGGGTGCCTGTGTGTACATTTTAAAAGAAACGCATTACCAGAAGGATGGTATATTACCTGTCCAGTTCAGAAACCAGAAGTCCATGCATTACTGACAGCCAATGAGATAATTATATACACCAGGAAAAGATTTTAATCAGTGTTTTGTCAATACTTTGGACTTGACAAAAATAATAAATGTGTATTCCTTTCATTATACCTTTGGGGGAATAATTCTCCATCTCCTGCTGTGCAAACATCAGTAAGAAAGCGTGCTGCTTGCCAGTGTTTGTTTCTGTCCACCTTGAATATTTCTTCACAAATTGTAATGCTGGTTTTATTGTTTCTGTAGAAAGAAAAAAATCTCCCACCCAGCCAACACAGTTATAGGCAGTACAAAATCTGTGCACAGTCCAGAAATGCAAAATGTTCTCACTAGGGTAGGTTGGATGAAATCCTGGCTTCATATAAATTAGTGGGAGTTGTGCTGCTTACTTCAGTTGGACCAGGATTTTTCTCAGCATGTGCCATTTAAAGAATACTGTAAAATTTGGAGAAATTTTGGTGGACCAGATGGTAGTGTTTCAACCTCTGATGGTACAAAAGTAATTCATTTAACTTTCTGGCACAAGGCCTGCATCTTTTCAAACTGGGGAATAATGTTTGCAGTTAAAGCTTGAACTATTATAATAAAATGGGAAAAGTGGACTAATATAGCAAAATAATGATATTAAACTGGAAACTGTAAGCCCCTTCAGAAAACGGTGACAATTCACAGTGACAGTCAGGTTTTCCTCCCCAGCACCATGTTACTTGTAGCTGACAGAAAAATCAAGTCAGAAGATTGTTTTACGGGGTAAGTGATTTAGCATTTCCAGTGTCTGTTGTTTAAAATGTAAAAAAGATGTGGATTGCAAGATGATGCCAGTTGTTTGACTGCAGTGGAGTTAGAAAGTAATGTTTGGTACTGAAACAACATATAAGGGCTTAAAAGCACCTAAACACTCTTTAACACATGTGAGAACTTTTAATTAATTTGTGTTTTCAGTGTTTAATTTTATTACCCCAGATGAACTAGTAGCTAAGCTTGTAAAATGCACAAGGGTTGTTAACTTTAAGTGTAATCATCTTGTAAAAATAAGACACATGTCCAATACTTGTTTTAAATTCCTTACCAAGTGCCAGAAATTTAACCTTAAGAAATGACAATGGGGCTGTCATTGAATCTCTTTTCCCCATAGCAAAAAAATAAAG
Source organism: Cariama cristata (assembly GCF_000690535.1). Taxonomy (NCBI): domain Eukaryota; kingdom Metazoa; phylum Chordata; class Aves; order Cariamiformes; family Cariamidae; genus Cariama; species Cariama cristata. Next base: position 40,031 of record NW_009632932.1, on the reverse strand, counting down.
AAATTAATTAAATCTATTTAAATTTAATATAAAAAAGTATTATTTAGTAGTGGAGCACGGAGTAAGTTGTAAAGTTGGTTTCCAGATGCCCACGGAAAGCAGAGCCCCTTCCTCGCTCAACAGAGATGTGCTGCTGAGAGCGCTGGGGTACCAGGACTCGGTTTCTCTTCAGAGACTTCCTTCAATAAAATGCTTAAATGGATGACTGGGTAGTTTCTTCCCAAAACTCTAGAGAGAACTACAGTAGAAGTCTTCCTGTTTAGGTTAGTTTTCATACCTTTGACGTTGTTTTGTTAAAATTAATGTAAAAATGTACTTTCTTTGCGCAAGGATCGACCAGCTTAAAAACAATGTCAAATGTTCCCTGTACTCTGCTCAGTATATAAAGTTCATATAGAAACTGAGCCGATAGCCGTGTACCTCATTTAATTGGGGCATGCTTCATAAGAAAATCTGTTTAATTGGGCTGTCTTCCAGAGAAACTGCTGAGGCTGAGACTGAATGGAAATGACTGCTGCTTAAATGGAACATTATGAACAAAAAAAATCATCTAAATGGGGGTGCATTTGGCTAGGGACGTTGTGTAGCAATAATTAACTAGGTATTTAAATAGATATGAAATGTAGGGCTCTTTTTCGTAAATACAGAAATAGACAAATAAAGATTATGCCTTCCTGTAGCTCTGTCCTTAAAATTTCTGGGCTTACATAAAAGGCATCATAAACCATTCGTGGCCAGCAACGAAATGAATCCTAAGCACTCTCCATTTCCCCTCTGCTTTCCTGGCCAGCGTTCATTTGCTCACAAGGCTACACCTGCAGATGGATGTAGGCAAGCGATAACCATTGCATCTCTCTGAATGTGATGCTCTCATCCTGGTTACTGTGTCTTACCAGTTCTGCTCACGTGGAAGCTCTGCAGTTCATTTCAGTAGCAACAAATATAAAATAATAAATAGGTGAGTGAACAAGTGTCCCTTTAATGTGTTGGGCTTCTGTTCAGATCTGACACTTTTGATTCAAACCTGATACTTTCAATCTACATAAATCTGTCTCCTGAGATGCATTTTATAAATGCCTCTCTCTTAGTGACAGGTTCCTTTCCAGCTGCTTGAGGTGTTTTTTGCAAACTATGTTGTATTCCCTGTGTTGAACACTGAGCCTCTTTAGTGTATTATGAATTTCCCCAAAGCACTGATCTCTCTGAGCAGCAAAATAGATCTGCATATCTTGTTTGGGAATGTAATTCTGTGGGCCTCATCCTCATATTAGGACACAGGATTTTACTGCCCTTCTTATCCTTAACGTTCCACCTCATTCTCATCAAATGTGCTACAGACTTCCAGGAATTAGAGAAGGGGCTCTCTATATGTCAGCTGACATGAGAGCTTTCTCTAGGCAGGCAAACAAAGCATGGTCTGTGCCATAGCAGACTTGGGAAACGCAGCACAGAGGTTCAGTGAAAGAGAAGCTGGGCAGCAAACAGTGATGTATGTGTTGGTAGTGCCCAGAACGTTGTCCGACTCTGCCACGCTGAAGAACGCCATCTGGATCTGTGATGCCCTCCGAGGTCTGGCTGCAGTAGTGATGAGATTAAAGACTAGATGGCTTTCCTTGAAGGGAAGTTAGGTTTGTTGTATGAAATTTTAGCGTGATTTTTGGCTTTAATATTTTCCTTCAAATAAAAAAAGTAAAAATCTAGACTTTCTTGATTTCTAGAAAGAAAGAATTCTAAAGAAGTAGTGTTAGAAAGGTTTGGAGGCTACTACTTGTCCATGTAAATCTTACAGCATGTTTTGGGTGCCTGCGACGGTGGTCAGGGAGAACCTGCAGCTGTTTGCTGCAGGTTCCACAGACAGAGAAGAACACGCGGACCGGGTCTGTGCACAAAGTGGAGAGAAACAGGCTCGAGGATTTGATGCCCTTTTGGTCTTCTGCTGTTCAGTAGCCAGACTAGCTTCTTCTTGAGCTTCCAGGAACCTGAGGCTCTTGGAGGGAGTGGGAGGCAATGAGGAGGAGGACAGGGATTTCTATGTGTGCCTGCTTCCAGGGCTGTGTCCTTTCCAAACCCTCCCCTTTGGAGCTGGCTGCACTGGATAGCATCGTGTGGCAAAGGCAGGATAGAAAAAGCTGTGCAGGATCATGTATTTTCCTTGGGCTACCCATGAGAACCGGATTTTTACTTATATTTTGATGTGATAAATCTACTGTCTCTTTAAATGTTATTGTTTAGACAGGGTGTCTTTCTAAATGTCTCATGGATCAAAAGGAGATAGATAGTTGGATTTGGTAGATTAAGGGCCTGGGAAAAGGTGCTGTGGCTATTCACCCAGAGAAAAGGAAAAGGGTAACATCTGCTCCGAAGCAGAAGTAAGATTTGACCTTTATGCACTAGCGTCTTTGCAAATAGTGGAGAACTGACCAAGGCTGAGAATTTTAAAAATAAGCAATTGTATTTGTTGTTAAAAAGTCGAATGCAGTGTCATTATGTTTTGTCTTATTTTTAATGATAAACTAATAGTATTAAAACTCTTTGCCCCTTAGCAGGTAAGATGCTGTTCAGAGTGTTGGTTTTACAGGCACGGGTTTATCCCATGGGTGAAAGCACGGTAGTTCAGCGTGCTGCGGAGATTGCAGAAAGTTATACTGAGTCTGGAGAGATTGAAGCTGTTCGAGGGGGCAGGCAGGGCCTTCACTCTTCATTTGCAGCTGTAGCTCACTTACTTTTGTGGTAGCTGTTGCGGGGAGCAGGGAGAAACGTAATTAATATTACTGTTAATGAGAATGGAGGTTAATGGCAAGAGTCTCAGAGTCTAATTCAATAATATAGAAAGTCTTGTAAGAAGTCTAAGCTGCAGCTATATTACCAATTCTCCTCTCTTAAAATTTGCATACCAAACAAATTTTACCCCCTTCCAAAAAAAAAAGAAAGATGAAGAGGACATGGCATGACGGTTTAGCTTTGTAACAACAGTTGATATCATTATTTATTTGCTTATGTTTTAACTGATATTCCTATTTCCAAGCCTTCTTATCTAGCCACAAGAAATATTAAGAGCTGCTTCACTCTGGATGTGAAAAACTCTGTTTTTTTCTGCTCCTGAGCAGTTCTTTCGAATGACTGGAGACAGCAATCCCCCAAAACAGAGAACAGGCCATATTCTTCTTGACTGAAGCGCAGCGACCTCAATGATGTTGAAGAGCTGAGCTCTATGAAGTGAGGAAACGAAAACTAATTTGTACCCATCAACAAATTTCTGTAAAGAAAACTGTTAGTTAAAGGTTATTGCTTCCAGTACTAGTCAGTACATAAAATTAGGATCTGATTTCTTCTTGATGATCTAGAATCTCTAGATGTATCTGTTGGGATTTTTAATTTTTAGGAGAGTGCAGCTCTCAGAGAGTTGTATTTTCATGCTCCAAACAAATGTGGGTGTATATGAATATGTACTGCAATTAATTACCCACAGTGGATGACATTTCTTTTCTTTACGGTGCTGAAATAGAAGTCAATTATCACTCTAAAATAGCTTGACTTTCTAACCTTCAAACAAATAGAGAAGAATATAGATTTGGCGCGTGATGACTATACTGTGAAATTCTTTCCCCTGCATCCATTTGCTCTCTTTGATGTTATTACAGCAAATTACAGAATGTTCTAAGGAATGATGTACTGGCTTGGTACAGAGCCCCAGGAGATGGGAAAAGTCTCCTTTTGCCTGAGCAGGTTCTGCAGGAGGTGCTAATCCCATTGCTTAGCCTAGTTGGTAACAGAAGAACAGAAAAACTAAGTTACTTTGAGGCTCAAAATAAGTGTCAGAGCAAGATTAAGCCCTAAACAGTCTACAATACAGTAAGTACGTGCAGAATATGAAATGTTTCACTGTTAGGCAATTAATGGTAGAAGTATAAAGGCAGAGTGGTCAATTGCAGAAGGGTTTCTCTTGCTACTCAGGATGGCATTTGGCTGCCACATACCTCTGTGTTTTCAGCCTGAAATTTCAGCCCTTTGCCTTACTATAGCATTGTCATTGTGAGCCTCCACTCTGCCGGTCTCAGAGTGTTTGCCAAGAAAATGGCATGTGTTTATTTAATACAGTTGAGTGTACCAGTGGTTCCTTAGGAGGCTGCTCAAATTCCAACTTTTGCTAAAGAATGTCTATACTCGTATTTTCTGGTTGGTTTGTTGGGATTTTTTTCCAATTTTTGTATGTTTTCAATACACAACTTCGATGGTACTATGTAAGAATAAGTTGGGTTTCAATATATGTGACATTTTACCTTCCTTAGCCTTTGAGTTGTAGTCCGCTCCTGTGATGGGGAATTACACCATGCATTGCTTTCATGAACTTACCACCCTCCATCTTTAAAACTAGTCACAAGTTTTTTCTTCCAGGTATTGTGTTTTTTTCCCAAACTCTTACAGTTTTGTATGTGGGAGGGTGAGGGTGGGAAGTTTGTGTTTTTGGTTTGGTTTTTTTTTCCTGTGACCAGTGGATACATATTGATGCTCATTCAAGCTGCCCGTTATCTTAACTTTTATCTTATAGCATTTACTTCTCTGATGTATCTCTAGAGAACCTCCCGGCCGTTCCCTTTTTTGCTTTCATTTTACAGCACTACAGAATCTGGGGTTTCTGTGCTGTTGTCCCACTGTGTAGTGCAGAACAGACACATACACAAAGATTTTGGCTGGCACGGAGTTATCCCACTCGCGAACCCAAAGCAGCAGTTCTGTGCCTCAGCTGACAAGCCCTCCTCAAAGCGTATGGTCATGCTAATGTAACTCCACTTCTTTTAGGGTGTGAGATGGTGTCTCCATGCAGGAGACACAGCAGCAGTGTGAGGATGTGTTCGCCTAAAAAGAATTAGACTGCTAATCTGAGGATTAGGTTTGCTTCCTTTCTTGCCACATTACCTTTTCACCTTAGATACATCGTGGTTGGTAATCCTTCCCTGCAATTTAAGGATTAGTGATGTGGCCAGATTGGAGTTCCGTAACTGACTCTGGACTGCCGCTAACCTGGACGATGTACTAAGTAGTGCTTAGAGCTGGGAGCACACAGCAGTTAAAGCTCACGTATAGGCAAGCGGCACCAAAATTTGCAGATTAAATCCTATGTGTTCTTGCCACTCACGACAACGTATGCAAGCAGAACATCTTTAGCTACCACAAGATCGCTCTGTTCTCTTCCAAAGCAGAGGCTTGTGCTGCTTGTGTGCTGCCACCCACTCAGCTAGGAATCTGTTCCTCTGGCTTTTTTTTGCCTTTCTCTTTTAAAATACAGTGTCTGCCACTTGTGAAGGTGCCCTGCCAATGGCTGTTTCAACACAGATTAACAAACGAAACTCTCTCAACTAGGGGGGCAGTTTAAGAGAAAGGTGAAATTTGGTCCAAGATTTTGGTTAATCCCCAATTTCTGGATCACAGTCTTTGATGAGCAAATCCCAGACTCTCAAGCCTCCCTCAGTTTGAGGTGTTCAGCCTCTGCCTGTCATAAATGTAGCTGAAAATTTCCTGGAGTTCATTCATTTGAGCAGTATAAATACTTAAGATACTCTATCTTCACGCTATTTAGAATCCCAACATTAAATGAAAATGCATTATTCTTTTAAAGGGTTCCTTATTGTACCAGACATGGGTTCAGCTTTGTTTGCTCAGAGACTTTACACATATCACAGGGAATGTGCAAAATCTATTTGCTCAAGAGGGCAAAGGAGAATGGAATTGGATGCATGAAAAAAGTCGGCATCCTGCGTAACCATCTCTCTGCCTGCAAAGTTACTTAGGTTTTTTTCTGACGTTTAATGCAGGGTTGTCCTATTGCTATTTGCCCAACTGTCATGTAGCAAGCCCTCAGATCTTGAAAGGCTTGGATAACCCAGAAAAGTCTGGCTTGTTTTTTTCTCAGCAATGCACTAGGTTGCTTTATGTAGAAAAACACAAGTCTGTCACATCAGAGTTACATGCTGTTATACTAAGAAATACTATTAATTTTTTTTAAAGAATTTTAGAAAATGGCAGAGCTGCTATAGAGTATTTTAAGGTACTGTCATTGAATGCTAAATAGTAAGTCCTTGTGTGCAGCAGGCTGTGATGAGGCATGTAATCAGGACAGTTTGGGGCATTTCGTTTTTCAAATTGTTTGTGCAGAGGAAAATTGGTAATATTGTCAAACTACAACTGTTTTGTTGAAAATTCTGAAGTGCTGACAGAGACATAAAAAAAGCTCTGCGGTTCACTGGCTTGTGAGCAAAGCAGCTCAGTATTGCTAAACATGCTTTACATTCCTTTACTTGCTGTCGACAACTTTCTTTGGCCACAGACACCATCAGAAGGTTACTGCTCAGGAGCCACTGTTTGGGAACACTGTTCTATCTTAAAAAAGGAGATATTAATAAGTGACTCGAAGATATGTACGTGAGTGCAGACATTTGCTAGGTGTTGGTATAGAAGCAGTATAATGTGTAAAAAAAATTGTGACACCTAAAATGTATTCTTCTTACTGTTGGCAGAAGGTGGTGTGCTAGTTTTCAAATTTAATGAGTCAACCAAATCAGTGGTTTGCCAAAAAGCAAAAATCATTCTAAGATGTGCAGGTCTGGGTGTAAAGTTGCTTTTGATATCTTTTGGGCAAGCAGTGAAGAACCTGTTCAGTATTTTGAAAAGACCTTCCCATTTTGAAATCTTATTTTCCTGATCTTCAAATTGCCTGTTTTCTGGTTGCTAGCCACCAGGGTAGTTAAGAGTCGCCTTTGAGAGTAACAGATCTTTTGCATTTATTTTCCTAACATCAAACTATATGGAGGTGGTTGGAAAATACTAGGTGGAACTATTGGGAAATACGGGGTTTGTCCACCTCCCCCTCCAAAATTAATGGCAATGCTACAGTTAGGCAAGGCTTTAGCTGTATGGTTTTACAACCTGAGGAAGAAGATGTTATTCTTTTTTCTTAGAACTGGCAAACTTCGTAGCATAGATGTAATTCAAAATGCAGCACCTACATGAAAAATATTATTTTCTCTTTTATGCACTGTAATGGAGCCATTAATGGTACCTGTTCTGTTTTATTTGTATGATGCTCTGGTAGAATTGCTGCTTGTTGATTCATATAAGGGATTCCATTTCACCTGGGAGGAAGTCCTGAATCTTCAGTGATAGTTATATATGGCAGAAGAAAATCTAGATGCCTCTAGAAAGGGTTTATTGCTGAAATGTCTAGGCTTTCTTGCACAAAGTAACTATTAATCTATTTATAGCACTGAAGGCACCTAAGGTGACATTCTAGTACTCTTTTAATATTTAATGTTAAAGAGTCAAAGGTTTGTCGGTCTAATTCTGTCTTGGTAACAGATCCTTCAGACACAAGAGGGTGTCTGGAGTATTAAGAGAGAAGAAATCACAGGCTGAAGGCTATACCCATCAGAAGTCCAGCAACTTCACTACAAGGTAGCTCAGCATCTAGTGGAGGCCAATATCTAGCTAGTAATTATATCGAAGTCGTAATTAGGTTTGAACAATTATTTGTGATATTTTAGATATTATTTAGATATTTTAGATGTTTAGATAAGCTCACCTGAGGCAAATTTCTCCATGTTTTCTGACCTCAAGGAAGTTTTGGGACAGTGCTTAAGTTCTTATAATACTTAGCTGAATACTGGGAACTAGAAGTCTTTTATACCTGTGTTTTGCTTTTTGCACTGCTGTGGCTGCTGTCTTGCCTTCCTGCCCCTGTCACAATACACACCCTGGTCCTCTCAGGTCCTTGATATCCTGCCGTTACCATTGAGCATCTGCTACTAGCAGTGTTACACCAGAGTGATGAACCTCTGATGCGGCAGAGTTGCTCAGAGGTGTGTAGGGTTAGTCTCTGTTCTCACAGACATCTTTCCAGGTGATCTCATCACCTTTTAAACAGCCTTTTGCAGCAGTTGTCAAGGTCACAGCTTGGGATTTGGGGAAAATTCTTGGCCCTGACTCTCCTAGGAAAAGCACACAAGTGCCTTGTAGTGTCACGAAGTTTTGTTAGCCCTCTGCTAGGCTTGTCGGAAGTTGAAGGCAGCTGGATGCTCCCTACATCTGAGACAGCACACGAGTCAGCTCAGCACAAAGATGTTTCTGTGTCACATTTCCTGCAGTGTTATCTGAGAGGTGATGGAATAAAAGCCCCGTTCTTGTCTGAGCTGTGCAAAATCACGTCAAGAATGAACACAGGAGGAAAATTTATTTCAGTTGCAGGAAGAACTGACTTTCTCATCAGAAGTAAGCTGAAAGGAACCTACAAATACTATCCTAACCGTGTACCTGGTATCTTTTCCACTTTGGTAATTTCAATTACAGGACACAGTATTTTGACAGGTATTTGACACACAATTTAGAAACGGTTTTAAATGTGCCAGTTGATAAGGGCGCTCTTTATCTGATCTAGCTCAATCCAAACCCTTGCCGTGAGCGGCCCAACCCGCACTGCGCCGCGGTGAGGAGGGCAGACTGGAAGCTGTTGTGAGAGCAGATGGTTCAGTGGGCCCCATCTGATTTGTAGGCACGCGGCTCACGTGAGCATGAAGTATTTATTGCACTCAGGAGCTATTCTTGTTTAAATACCCTTACATATTGTCTTTAAGTGCTGCAGTTCCTATTATGTTTCCAGTAATGAAGATGAATGTGCTTGTGCTGAATCCTTACCATTATGAGCACATTTGGGGATTTCTACCTGGAGAGCTATTTCCAGGCACTGCTATCAAGATAGCTAAAATTAATTCAAGACGAGGTGACAGAAGTAACTTGCTACTGGCCTAAATAAGGAACACTGATAATATCTCCTGCCTGCCAAGGTGAGCTTGTAACCTCTAGAGCTGAAGGCAGTGGAAACTCTTGGGAAATGTTTGGTATGAAAAACTTAATTACTCTTACTTAGAACTGAAAAGAAGTAAAACTTAGAGCACTTACGGAACTAGTTGAGTGGTAGGTATTTTAGCAACAGTAAATGTTTTGGAAAAGATTTGGCTCAGAAAGCAGAGAAGGGTTCATCTAATATGGGCTGATACAGAAGTTTTTACCTCTACTGTCCTCTTCCTTCCCCTTGACCTTCCCTCCCTGCCAGTCTCCAGGAGTCTGGTAAAATGAAATGTAGATCTAAGTTGGAGTTTTTTCCAAAAAGCGTGCAAAATAAAAACCTCTCCTATGTTAGCTCTTCTTCATTTCAAAATCAAGAGGGATCACTGCGGAACTTGGTTAATATAACCAAACTATGTCTGAACATTGGGTGCAAGTCTCAAACAGGTTTCTTTTCCTCCTGAAAGTCTGGGATATTCAGGCTGTTTCTGTCCTGACAGGTATGCAGTTAATTTTGCATAAACTGTCATGCCAAGAAAGTTTCAGACAACTTTGCTCACCTTGGTTGACATTTTCCACCCAACCTGTTCAGTCAGTGAGGATTGTTTTGAAATGTTTCAGAAGAAATTGACTTCTCACTTTTGGGGAATTAAATCTGGGTAGCAGGGAGGAGGTTTCTCATTTTTTAAAAATGCTTCATAATTTAAACTGAAAAGCTGGGAAGGCTACATGCTCTGGAGTCAGGATTTCAAATGTGGTAAGAGGCATGATGTGGTGTCATGCCTCTTTCTACTGCCCTCACGAAAAACCCAGCAAGGGGCTCGTTGCCTTTCCAAATCCGGAGATCACAGTTTGTGCGCGTTCAGTTAGGATTTACTAGGTAGTGCTTGTGATACTCTCCAGAGAGAACATCCACAGTTGCTTCCTCAAACCTCTCATGATGTGTGAGCGGAGCTGTGCGTGGGCTACACTGGAGCAGACAGGCTTCAGCAGAGCTTTCTCCCAATACTGCTTTATGCTCTGGCCTTCAAATGTGCTTCCTACACCTTCCAGACCTTTTTTCCCCTTCTCTTTTTCAGACTGCAGTCAATATACAAAATATTTTTAATGGCGTTTTATTACCAAGGTCATAGTTAAAAGTTGTTCTCATGTTAACTGTTGAAGAATTTTTTTATTTTTTTATCTTTTTATTTTGTGAAGACAGCTCTGCGGGCAAGCAAACATACAGAACAAATGAATCTGGAAAAATGAATTATTCTCTCCAGAGTGGATTCTGTGTAGTGAGTGATACAGGAGTGCCACACTGAGTAGTGAGGGAAAAATGAACACTTTTAAAACAAGTACTCTTGATGTTAGAACCCTACCTTTAGCAGGTCACTGGAGTATTTATGTTGTGATGTAGCTCTGGGCAGTGCTGTTCGTACACAGAGGTTTTGACTGCCTAGATGTAAGGCTCCTTTCTGTCCTTTTCAAACACCAGACCCACCTCCACACCTGCACATCCTTGTTGTGTTCCCTAAACTGTGTCCGTGGAACGGCTCATTTCTTTGCCTCAGTTGTCTGCTACGAAATAACAACTCAAGTCTCCAATTAAACAAGGGTTGTTTAATTTGCCTTGTAAACACTATGGTAACTGGTTTGGAGGCAAGGCAGGAAAGCGTTTTGAAAAATTGAATGTTCTTGGTTTCCTCTCTGGGCTCCGTCCTACCCCGTGGCTTGTTGCCATCTCTGTGCTGGAGATTTTCTGCCTGTTTGGTCATATGTGATGGAGGGGAGGCATCAAGGGTGTCGGAGCCGAAGGGAGCAGCTGGTGAGGGAGAAGAGAATGGACCCACTGAAGGAAAGATAAGAGTATTGAACAATTACCATTTGTCAAAATAGGTAATAATTGACCTACATTGTAACAACCTAGGTTTAAGAGTTGCAACTATTTGCTCTTCTGTTACTTGCCTTTTTCGGTTATTTCATTGCACTCTAAAAGGCATCTATAATTTGTATTTCAACAAGATAAAACAATAAAAAATATCTAACAAGACTAGCCATAGCAAAGAGAAGTCGTTTCCTTGTAGCTTGCTGACATTTGAGGCTTGTTCAGAGTCTCATGGATTTACAATTCTGAATCCTACTTGCCCATAGGATCCAAATAACTGCTTCCGAATTAAAATTCTGTGCGAAGCTACAGTAATTTGGCAGGAAGGGATCTGTCACAGCCTGTTGTTGTTGAATAGAGGTGATAACACCTCCTTTGAAGTTTCACATGTTCCCTTTGTTTTTGTGGTGAACTTTCCAAAATTAGGTGGCTAATTCTGACAAGGAGACGAAGCTTTTCTGGCACAAGGAACTCGAGCTAAAACAATCTGGCTGCAGCTAAATTCTTCAGAAAGACGCAGGTTACATTTGGAGAGTACTTGACTGCTTCCTTAATGGATTTGGTTGGTGTAATCCCTTGGGAGAGGTCTCCAGGGGCAAGGCAGCTTTCTAATGCACTTCTTCAAAGTTCTGTCTCCGTTAATAACTTCATGCCAAGAGAAGACATTCCATACAGCCAAGAGGGAACAATTTATAAATTAAAGACACCTAAGGGAGTAACTTCTCATTCAGTTAAAATGTGCAGCTGTGGACCTTGCATATATGGGCATTTTGAATACTTTCTCTTTTATATAAATTTCAGAAAGCACATGAGGGACTTTTTAGTTTGGTTTTTTTTTTTTTAACCAACAAAAGGCTAAAACAGAGCACTCATGCTATTAAGGCATAAACATATGCTTTCACATATTGGCTCCAAATCAGACCACTGCAATGGACTTGGCTCAACCCAGCCGCTACCTGAACTCTGTGAGTACGTTAAGACCCGTGCATGCGTCTCTGCATTTCTGCCTCTTCTCTTTTGATTCAAGTCATTAGTGAAAAATCTTAAAGCCTTGTAACTTATGTGTAGACCCTGCACATATCAGAGGGGATTTTTTTTTTTTTTTGGTCCCATTATAATTAGCAAACGAGGCTGAAGGTCTAGCCATTGAATCCCAGCTCTCAGTGCTCCAGGGGATTTTGTTGGGATTTGTCACTTGAGGATGTGTCTGTCCTTAGAACTCATGTTGTTCCACCGTTTTTCCTCAAATCAGGAGTCTTAATGTGCTCCAGGTTCAACATACATTTGTTGGGTTTCATCTTTGTATTTTATGAATAAATCCCTGTTTTCACAGGTATACTTAAATCACAGAAGGCTCATGCTCTGTGAGGAAATGAGTACCTTGATCAAGCACTAAAGATGAATTTAGAGCAGTGTGGTCATTCCACGATGATTGGCTTTGACTAAAATGAAACGCTTGACCTCTGTAGGAAGAAACTCACTCATAAGAGCAGTAGAGAATCTTTCTTGCAGATACAAGTGGAAACCTGGCAAGAAAGTTTTGCCTTTGTAATATATTTGAGAAAGCTCTTGTTTTCCTGATCAAAATGTAATTCAGTGAAGTATCCTTCTTTTCTAGGAAAAAATCTATTTAATAGCATGAAATAGAAATGTATGATGCTTCTGTACAAGTTACTCTTAAAATCTGTTAAATTTAAGAGAGTCTGTCACCCTCTCCAATTGCTTATTTTCTGGAAGATTACCTATTAAGTTGCAAGAGAAAAGTCTAAGGAAAGGACTCTAGAGGGAATACACTGGCACTTACCTGAAAGAGTTGCATCCCAATATTTTTGATACAGGAATAGTGTGACATGGTTTGCTGGTTTTGTTCAGATCTTGGAAGACAAGTGTTGGCATATTATTGCTTTACAGTGTGGAGTCAGCACTCCTTGCAAGAGTGTCCAGAAGGAAGGAAGGTTACAGAAGAACTGTGAAACGAATTGCTATAGTAAGCGGAGAAGTCCCAGATGTCTTAAGTGCAGGGCGGATCCTGCTGCCGCTACCTGTGTCATGTCCATTTTGTGAAAAATGGACTTTCAGCCTTCTAGATCTGTCATTTTTATGCCCACTAATCACAAAAATTGGCATCATTGACTGAACAGTAAGGCCCTAATAATATGGGAAAAAAATTACACCAGGGAAGGATAGTAAAAAATGAAGATTAGTGCTGTCATGTTGGGTAGATGGTGATGATTTCCATTAGACCAAGCAAGCGAAGTGCGCCTTTCCTGCCCATCACTGGCACAGAGTAGGTCTGCTGGCTCCATTCAAACCAAACCATGGAAATGTTGTTGCAATTTTACACGATGTAACACAGTTTAATGTGATGTAATTTGACTCCAAAGAAAATTAATGCAGTAAATTAGGCTGGATGGATGCAATTCTATAATCTTTAGTTTTAGTATGACACAGGCTGTAGCATTTGCCAATAGGAATATATAGAGCTTCTTATGGAAACTAAGAATTTGACTTTTTTTCCTGCCATGTCAAACAATATTATCTACTTTAGTGTGCAGTAAGCTGTGGACAAATTCTTAGGCTTTCGCTTCTAAGTGGAAAACAGCCACACTGACAGTTAGGGAAGACCATATTTTTTTCATTTCTCAGCATACCTTTTCTTTAAAATCTATGTTGCTATTGAAACTTAGGAGTTCTCAGATTTTTTTTTTTTGTTTATTTGAAACAAATGAACTTTTCTCCCTCTCAAGCTGTCTTTTGATAACATTTTAAGTATCTTCCAACATTCATTCTTTTCAGTTTTTTTTTAGGGAATAATTTTTTTAATATGAAGGGCAGATGGACTTATCAAAGATTTGAAGTTGCATTTGCCTTAGGCATGCACGCTAGACTGGTTATTTAGGCTCATTGAACCTAAACCAAAGATGAAACAAGCTGGAAACATTCACTCCATGCTTTCATGTAAAATTTTCAGGAATTCTGTTCTGAGATCCTGGCAGCATTATTCTGGGACCAAAATTTCTGGTAGTATTTTGGTATTTCTTGGAAACTGAAATAGAGAATACCAAAATCTTGTGAAAGCTTCTTAGATGTTTTATTTAAAATTAGATGTTGAAAAGAACATTTCCAATTTTAGCCAAATGATTCATCTGCTTGCAGTGTCATATCAGCATGGTACTCCATTTGCTCACCTGCTTTTCTTTCCATAGCAGACCCCCTCCATGGTTCCTGTTGTTGCTATATACATGCAGCTTCTGTAGCTGATGTTCAGGTCTCTTCAGTTTTGCCTCCCAGCTCATTTGTTTGAACAACTCCTCGAACTTTTTATTTCCTATAGAGTTCTCTCAAATCTAACTGCTTACATCAGCTGGATCTCTTAATTCCTGGTAGCATAGTGAGCATTCAGTCATTCCAGCACCACCGAGAAATTACTTGTTTACCATTGGGCAATATACTGAAATACTGAAGTGAAAAGGTGCAGGAAGTAGTTGCAACAAGTTTTATTTTTTGATGTGACAACATACCAGTATCACAAATACCAAACTATTGAACTATTTCTAAACATCTGGGAAATTCTTTGTAAATGGGTCCTTTCTGGTGCCAAATATAATTTTCATTTTGCTATACTTACCTAGAGGACAGAGAGCACTGAGTAATCCTTGCATTGCTCTCAGAAAAGGGGGAAAATGAAGATGCAAACAAATACAAGATCAGTGCACTGAAAGTCTTATGAGAGAAAGCTGAGATCTCTGGGTTTAAAAGGAGACAACTAAAAACGAATCTACACTTGGAATACTTCCTTGGCAATGAAGAACCTTTTGCCCTTCAATAACAAACTGTGGTGGGTCGACCTTGGCCAGCTGCCCACCCAGCCGCTGTCTCACTCCCCCTCCTCAACTGGTCAGGGGGAGAAAATAAGGTGAAAAAAAAAGCTTGCGGGTCAAGATAAAGAAAAGGGAGATGCCTTACCAATTACTGTCACAGGCAACACAGTCTCGACTTGGGGAAGATTAATTTAATTTATTGCCAATTAAAAATAGAGTTGGATGATGAGAAAGACAGACAAAAACTAAACCACCTTCCTCCCAACCCCTTCTTCCCAGGCTCATCCAGTACACAAACAGACATCCAATAAACATTTCAAAACTCTCGAGGTTTTGGTTGTTTGGCACAGATTTATCTCGCTGCTTAATTACACAAAAAGCATCCTGGTACAACAACTAAATGAGGGTGCAATTCTTCAAAAAGCATCCTGCTTTGTGTTACACGTCACACTCTGCAAGGGATGACCTGGCTCTGTAATGCTGGAGCCTGTGACTGAGCTGATGCTGGGTTTTACTGAGGTCTCTGAGCTCTGTCAGGAGAACCTGCTCCTCCAGAGAAGCTGCAGTCTCCATTTGTTGCGTAGCTGGAAATGCCGGGTAGGGCACAAGTGTCCATGGAAATACCACAACAGTCTTTGTTCCCCATCTCCTTTTATCTTCCTTCGGGGTGTGCTACTTGATAGGGTTTTCTTTCAAATTTCAGCTTGTTTTCCTGCTCTAGGCACTTTCTCACTGAGAGCAAGTGAGTGGATTTAAGTGTCTCTGCTACCGACAGTTGACATATTTACCACCTTCTATCTCATTGGGAAAGATGCCCTTTCCAGGTTATTGCAGAAAAGTATGAGAAATACAGTGCTGGCCAATAGGATTGTCTGGGATAGCAGCAGTTCCAAAACCATGCTTCTCAAACTTACAAAAAGACTTCACGCTTATCCGGAAGAGCATGCAAACCATGTAAATGGAGCAATCATAGCCTAGGAAATTAAAAAATAACATGGGAAGACTTCCTAAACCATATTTCTTTTCATGTGGAGAGAGAAAACGTGAAGGTTTGCAGGTGAGTTAAAATACCTGCTGGGGTAAAAATTTACTCAGTGTACCAAAATGTTAAAAGCAAAGACAAACACATACTGCTGTTGCTATGCTATACTTTCACAATGACGTTTCTTTCACTCTACGTATATTTTCGGTCTGTCACACTGGAGGTGATGATGGGTTGCACAACCAGCCATACCTGAAAAGAGGTATCTAAACTGCTTTAAAATGTTGCTCACTTGCTAGAATATATGGTGTTCACAACAAACTTCATCTAGAGGATTTTTTCTGATAATTTATGATTAGAAAAAGCATCTGATAAGGATCTATTAAATGCTATGATATAGAGTCTATTAATAAATTCATATTAAAATAAAGAATAACTCATTTTACAATTAGTTCCTTTTAAAAAGGGCTTTTACATCTAATGTATATTTCTTTTTTTAAGAATAGCTTCTACAAAAGATGCATTTCCGGTTTGAAAAATAAACACAGTAACGATATTCATCTGTTGCTTTACTTTGGTGAGAGACAGAGCTATTTAAGTGAAGAAAAAGCACGATGCTGAATAATAAGCAGCACACATTAATCTTTTCTAGGAACTGGAGTTGTAGCCCGCTACAGTTATCAAAAGATGACTCTTTTAATAACTATATAAAATTCAGCATGTGTTTCCTTGAGATGAAAAAAGACCTAGCCAGAAGGCCTTACAGTTTGGGGGTGGGGGGGAGAAGAAGCTTTTGAAATTATTTTTTCTTTATTCTGTTGTCTGATTCTTTATTCTGTTGTCTAATTCAACAAAACCATAAATGCCACATTGGCATTTTCCAAGTATGTTCCAAGATATGGGCCCTACTTAGATGAAGGGGGGAAAAAGACAGAATTTTGAACAGAGCTGTTATTTAAGTCATCATTTGGTATTTAAATAGATATTAATGCGTTTTAAGCTGTGTAAAGGGTCTCTTGCCCTGTTAACTGTTTTATTTAATTCTGCTGGCTGATGCTGAGGACTTTGTATTTATTTTCAGGTTACATCAAGTTGTGAAAGGCAAGTAAAAATTCTTTTTTTTTTTTTTAATTTTGAAACTGTCTTTAATGTGTTGTAAAAACCTGAAGACTGCTTGTGTATGTCTGTGCCTGAGTGGGTGTATATATATTTTTTACACACACACATATATATTTTACATTGGGTATTACTTACCACTGCTGGTAAAAGCTCAGAGACTTTGCTGCTGATAGGGGGCAGTTCTACCTATAAAATGGACCGATATTAATGTGCTCTCTGGAAAAGTTAAGGATTTTGTTCATGGAAGTGTCATGGAATGGAGAGAAAAATTGTTCCATGGTACTCGGTGTGGGTCATTTCAAGAGGAGGCTAAACTAGAGAGTCATGATATGCACAAGCAAGAGCTTTAATACAATTAATGCTCTCAAGTCCTTTGAAGTGACTTTTCTTAATTCCTTTGAGCCTTTTGGTTTTATTGTAGTTTTACAGAACTGTTTTTTCATAAACACCCATGCAATTTCTGTCTTTCACTACATGTTGCACTTTATTTAATAAACACAACAAACATTGAAAGTCCTAAGCAAGAAACAGTGTATCCTTGTATTTGATAGAATACTGTCAAATCTTCATACAGCAAATTATTTCCTTCCCTCATTCCTTCCGTCTCTTGAGGATTGCACACCTCATGTTTTATATCCTTAGGATAACTAGAAGCAATTAGGGAAACTATTGTCCCTCACCACTCCATTTTCTGCCTTCTCTCTTTTTGTATGTGAGAGGGAAAATTTAGAAGGTTACGAGCTCTTCAGGGATGGACTATTGATTATCACTAAGTAATATTAATCTTGTCTGGATAACATAGCTTTTTGTGTATAGATTTCTTGCAGGGAGAGTGCCAAGTCTTTGTGCAGTCCCACTTCTTAATTTCCAGATAACAGAAGTTACAAGAGAGGGGAAAGGCACAAACCATTCTGTGCCATTTGCTACCACCTAAGCAATGATACATCAGTATGAGAGAGGTGGATGTGAATCGCAATGTGACAACAAGCAAAAAACATGTATCAGGATGAAGATACCGGGCCGCCAGTAACCATCGACCACCGTTTCAGGGTCAAATTGTCATATTAGAACAGGCTGAAAAACTATCTGGGGCATGCTGGAAAAATACAGTGTTTGATTTGCTTGTATAGCTCGTTGGAAAACAAGTTCTTAAATGTACAGCAAAGGCAGCTTAGCCCAGCTGTCCACTACAGTCCTTGCGTGCAGCTGGTACGACACTCAGCGGAGCTTGCTCCCGGTGTCAGCAGGGTGCAGCCTGCCAGGGAAGGGCCCCTCTGTCACTTCTCTCCACAGAGAAGAAAAAAAAAATGGCATGTCAATCACAGAGCTGCCAGCACCAAAGAATTGTCCAGTGAAGCATTGGCTTTACCAGAGACAACATCTCTTCTGCTCTGCCAGAGGAGCCAGCTAGCCAAACCTCTCCTTTTATTTTTTTTCTTTTTTCACAGAAATCTTTGCATTTGTTTGTTGTCCCTCAGTGGTGATGCTTGTGCATTGAACAACCTCATTAGAAGGTCCTGCAAAGTCACCATCCTGTCTCATTTAAATTCCCTTTAAAGAACTGCTGTCCTCATGATGCCATTGAGAAACCTGTAATTATCAGGACAATTTGGAGTAACTGAATTTTTTGTACTAGGAATTGCAAAAGTCTCTGTCAAACGCCACAAACTTGAGCTCACAGGACCTGGATCTGGGTACTTTGGACCTACAATCACTCTATTGTATGTAGCAGCAGCTTTATCCCTGTGCAAGAGGCATTTTCCATCTCTGGCTTTGTGGCAGCAGCTGCCCCGTCTCCCGCCTTTTCCTGGCAGCCTTTGCCCCCTATGTTTTCTGTGCCACCACCGTGTGAATGGGCCGGGGAGCGAGTTGGGCTGGAGCAGCTGCAGTCCTAGGCATTGAAAGGGGAGGGAGCAGGGCTGAAAAGCAAGGACAGAGCCCCTAAAGCTGGACTGCTCCTGCTGCGTTGCCTGCGGGGGTAGTTCCTGTCATTCGGTGAGGCTGGAGGAGCTGGGTGATTACTTAAGCAGAGTTTCTGTTTGTACGTTTGGTCCCCATCTTCCCCAGGACGTTGCTTCAAGCCGCAGGTTGGACCATGGTGGTCTGTGCTAACAGCCTTGCATCATTTACCAGCTTAGACGCAATGACTACTTTTGTGTTCTTAAAGGTAGCAAAATGTATTTTACTTCTGTCAAATGCCTCACTTCAGGCAAGCTTTGGATGAAACCAAGAGATGAGGCAGGGATCCCCCTCTTAATTATTGAACTGTGCACTTGTTTGTCCTCAGAACCATCTGCTTTTTGCCACCGATGAGCTGTGGTGGTTGAGATAAAAACACAAAGGCTGTCAAAAGGAATCTGCCACAGCATCGGGGTGGATGCTCTTGTGTTTGCTGCCTGCTGGTGCGTGGCACTGCTGACTAGAAGACTTTCTACCTATACAGCATGTTGTTTTTATGCTTCTCTGGTTACCCAAGGATGAGGTCACTTGGTTCATTAATGATTTATGTTTATATAGTGCCTTTCTTCAAACAGCTTCAAAGGCAGCAGGCAAATTTATTTCTGCATGAGCAAGTACCTGAAACAAATTGCTAGGGATTTCTCCATAGACTGAGGAGATAGTTACAAGAAACTCCCTTTCCCCTCTATTCTTGGATATAGACTAGGCTTAGGCATCATTACTCCATGAGCCTTGTGCTGTCTGTGCACTTTGTAATATGACATTTCTCAAGAAGGAGTTTCTCAGGCTTTTATGTTCTTTTTTCTTTTTCTTTCAAGTTCTTTGGGCAATTTTTTTTTTTACTTTTACTCTTGTAGAGCAGGATCCTACTCCACAAGCAACTTTACAGCCTCATTTAAGTCAGTCTGTAGCACGGAATTCATTTTAGATCAAATAAAGGGGAATGAAAGCTGGTCACATGATATTGCAAATAATTTTTCTGGCTGTCTTTGGAAATAGTGTGGGTATATAGTCAGGAATGACACTTGTAACCATAGAACAATGGTTTTAATTGCAGTTTAAATGGACAGAAAATAACTGGAGGATTTTTACCATCATAAAAGAATTTTGCAACAGTTGGTGACCTGCTTTACCATTTAAGGTACTGCAAGGGAAGCAGTAACATTTTTTTCTAGGCATTAGAGATTATAATTGGCACAATAAACAGAAAAGCAAAAACACAGATCTTGGCAGTGGAATGAAGAAACGGTAATATTTCTCGTTCTTCTCTTTCAGAGTGTATTAGAAGCATTTCTAATTGAAGATGTTTGTGGTCCCTGAGAAAGAACATGATATATTGTTTTAAAAGAAAAAAAACCCTACCTCCTCTGAAGGCAGTGTTACATATAAACTGTATGGAAGATAAGCCTAAGCCCAGGAAGAGGTTGGGTTCTTATTTATGCCTTGCCACTTTACACTTAAATTCTGCTAGTGTAAGTATAACTAAACACTGCAATAAAGTGTGCTTTGATTCACCCTTGAGCAAGCTCCCTGTGGCTAGGGCAGGCTGAGGTTAGCCAAGCATGATTGGAGAGCTGGATGAGATAGGCTGATACAGAAGTTCTAACACCGTACAACACAGGGAAAACTACATTTTTATTTTTATTTAGTTGCTGTTCAATATCAGTGAAGGTAAAACTACAGCATGCTCTAGCAGTGTGTTAGTACATTGCAAAAATACACCCATTTTCCTACTGTAATGCCAGCAAGCTCCCCTAAGCCCGGGTGAGTTTTCCCTTTTCCATACCTCATCAGCAGTAATATTGTGCAGATCAAACAGCCTCATTTACCCATCTGTATGTCCCCCAGTGTCTTTTGATGCAGCTTTGCTGCTCACCTGTGCAAATACAATTATCCTTCACCGCTGCTGGCTGTGCTGGAGGGAGGTGAGGGAGTGCGGAGGGGAGCAGGGCACACAGCTGCAATGTGTGTGCATTCAGGGGGGTGGTTGGCCCTGCAAAATCTGCATTTTTCACATTAAGGTCCAGCAGGGTTTTCTGAGAAGGCTATTCCTGCCTTTCAGTTTGGGAGGTCAAAGCTTCCTTCTTACTCGGTCTTTTGAATGCATTTGAATTTTACCTATACAACTTTGACTGGAGAGATGTCTTCTTGATGGTGTCAGCCTGACCCAGGAAAACTACAATGGGAACAGTAATTGTTCTGCAGGTCTGTCAAGGTTAATCCAATTTTATCCTATGTACTCATGTCATTGTTTGACTTGTGATAAATAGGCTTGTACTTTTTAAAAAAATATGAAGTTTTCCTATATTTGTTTCCTACACACGGAAACTGCTTTCCTGGTTTCTTCTCTTCCATTTTCACAGAATCCCAGACTGGCTGAGGTTGCAAGGCACCTCTGAAGGCCATCTGGTCCAACCCCCCTGCTCAAGCAGGGCTGCCTAGAGCTCGTTGCCCAGGACCATGTCCAGTTGGGTTTTGAGTATCTCCAAGGTTACAACCTCCCTGGGCAACCTGTGCCAGTGCTCGGTCACACTCACAGTAAAAAAGTGTTTCCTGATGGTCAGAGGGAACCTCCTGGGTTTCCATTTGCGGCCGTTGCCCCTTGTCCTGTCATTGGGAAGAGCTTGGTGGAGTAGTCTTTACACCATTTACATCTTTCTAGCTTGTTACATGCCCTTGCAGGTATTGTGGAATACTGCTGATAGTCAGCTCAGGTCTTTTTTAGGTTTTTTTTGACTTTTTTTTCTCTTTTTAATTTTCATACTTGGTTTTGCACCTAAGAAGAGGATTCCTTGCAAGGCATGGTTGAAAATAACGATGTAAGAAGATCTGAGAGAAGTCTCCACTCCTACCTCTAACAGTATTGAAAACTGGGAGCTGAACATTTTTACTTCTTGTTTTTCCCTCAAGCAGCTGTATGAATTAAATGACGTGTTGTGATACCCTAGAGTTCCAGGACACAATACATGTCAATGATAATAGATGTGCTAAGTTACCAAAGCTTTTCTCATCCCAGGATTTGTCTGCTCCTTTTGGAGATATTATTTGTTAACTGTGATTTTTACATTTTTTGTTATTTGTAGGTTTTAATTACTAGTTCTGAATGTTTAACTTCTTATTTATCTCTCCAGAAAGCGTATAAGGAATTTAATTTTGGCTGAGGAGTGAGAACACACTTTGCCCATTGTGTTTGGGTATTATTTTCTGCATATGGAGAAAGAACATGATTTGCTCGCTGTATTTGGATGGATAGTAGAGGTGCAGTTACTAGGTTGGTGGTAATCCCTTTTAAAATAAAATTCTCTTTGATACTTTTCCTATGCATTTTGTTAAAAGTGGTGTAACTTGCAGAAACCTAACAAAGGGCAGGTCAGGTCCTATCTGCTGGCATATTATTTTTCTCTTAATGAGTCCTGGTAATTGCAGTGAGAAGATTCATTCCCCTTGAAGAGTCCAAACCTCTGACTTTGGGAAGGAAGTAGTATTAGATAAGCTTAACCTGTCATTGCATGGCTGTGTGTGTGTGCGCGTATACCTGCACTTATTTGGGGATTGTGGTCCTTTCAGGAGCTACAGAGTCAAACTCAAGTTTGGTACCATGATAAATTGTTAATATGATCTCCGGAGATTGTTTATTTTCTTAGCTTTGAGCAGTTGTGGACGTTGTGTGATGCGTTGTCAGAGAGGATAATCCAAACTAGTGGAATTCTATGATGTGCAGCACAGAACCATCTCAGTCTCTGGTACAGAGAAATGAATGTTTTAGTGGCCACCAAAGAAATGCATGAGGGTTCGTCTGGTTTTGGTTTTCATTTAAAAACTAAACCTTGGTATCAAAACGTACTATAACTTGTTAGTAATAACAGCTTCTATCTTAGTACTAAGCCTGACAATGCCAAAAGTACTTTTCTGAATTGTACTTCTTTTCATAGCTAACGACTCCTTGCAAGCTTTTATCAGTAAGAAGTCTGGAAAAAAAGTCCTTTTTATGGATATTCCATATATTTTTATATGTGTACCAAATACTTTGAATTATAGGTTTTATTAAAATTAATTTGAGGATCACCTTTTTAAAACGTGCTAATACTGTTTCTAGTGCAGAGTGATCTACCAGGTTCTAAAGAAACCATGCAATTCATAGAGGGATCATCTTCTTGCTCATGATACAAAACACTGAGTTGCAGCTTTGAGTATTTTAACTGAAAGATATCTGTACACTCTTGCTTTTTTCAGGAGTTGTTGATATTGGCCTTCTGTGTCTGATGAGAAACATTTTTTTTTTAAATCAGAAGCTTTCTTTGCATATTAAAAAAAGCATTCTGAGAGTAATGTTGGTTGTATTTACCTGCGGGATACTGAACATATTTTCCTTTTGGAGTGTTATTCAGCTATCCTAAGAAGCTGAAACTTGTTCTTAGAAAAACAGGGACTTAACAGACAGGGGGAAAAGATATAGCAGGGTCCTTTACTGGACAAATATTTGATGGTTTGCCATGCTTAATTGCCTACTAGTCTTGTGTTGTGTGACAAAATAACAACCATGTGGACTATGTACAAGAGCAACTATTGTGTGAGACGCTGGAAATAGACCAGTTGATCAATTTACCACTTGTAACTCTAGCATTAGGGTGGGTATTTTCAGAGGCCTGCTTTTATAATGGCCTTTTTCTCTTCTGAAGTTTTGTACTATTGCTATGCCTTGAGGTAAAGTGTATTGTGAAAAGGTAAAATGCAGAATAGAGCGCTCTGTGTCCTCCAACAAAGTTTTGAGAAACTGAAGCAACTTTTTATTTCCTGATTTCCATTCTGGTCAGATTTTCATGGGCTCTGGGGCTTGGTATCTTTGCTTCTGTCTGCTCCTTATTACTGTGGGATACAGTAATGTTCCCTAAGCGTATGCAGAGTATGCATCTGCTTAGCTTTCTGTGCTGGAAATATATATTTCTAATTCTGCATTGAATTTTATGGCTGGATTGGAAAGGGACAATATAGAATAGTTTCCTGAAATAATCTTTCTAGATCCAACTCTTCCATGCTGGTGTCTCTGCAGGAATTTCCTTTTCATCGAAATGTTTCCCTATCCACTTGTCTCCGCTTTTTTCCCCTGAGAAGAAAAAGAGAGTTATTAAATAGAAGGCCTTTTCTGTTTGTTTATTACTGCCAGGGCATCTCCTTGTATGCTTCTTGAGCTTCGTCGTCAACACCGACTGTGCTTTAAGTTTCTTTTTCTTGCACCTTGAACAATGAAGTCTGTATTACACCCAGGAGTTCAAAGTCCTTTAGATTCTGATTTCCAAGAACAATAAACTAATTCAGAGGTTGGTCCATTGCTTACATGCCTCAGAACCTTAACCAGCAGAATGAAAATTGACTCCGTAAAGGCAGTCACCGGTAGATTTACTGCTCCACTTGGAATGCACACAAGGTGGTAGACCTGAAGTCTCTCAGTTACAGCAGGCTCTTTATGGCAGGTGCAGTGGATTCCCGGTGCCTGCTATGCCCCAACCATTAGCATGAGTCGGTCAGGTGCAGGAAGGGCAGGGACACGTGTGAAACGAGCAGACTGTCCCACTGAGAGATGCTCCTTGCTCTGCCAGGGAACAGCATGGCGGCTGCAGGGTAGGGACTGTCAGAGATGGGAAGGGCTATTGGTTACATGCAGGATTTACAGCTATCGGCTAACAGATCTTTGCACTGACAGTTGATTACTGGGGGAGTGCATTTTGGTGAAAAAGCAAATACATTCCTGCCTGTTTTGTTAGAACAACACTGACCTGATAATCCTGTTGAAGGCCATGAACTTTCCATGTCCAAACCATTGCAGATGCTATTTTCAATACTGCATCTTGTGCCCATAAACAAGAGGGTAGTGCTGAGTCTACATGTGAAAATTAGATTTGAGGTTGACATACGTATGTGAGATTTTTAACATCTGGAGTTCCCAGTTGCACACAAGTACCAGTTGTTCGAGACCTTCACAGTTTGTCGTATGCATTAGGAGTACCTTTCTTTCTTTTTTTAAATTTGGCCTGACAAGCTCAGGGTGTTTTCATATTGCTTTTTCAGATCTCATTCACAGCTTGAAGACATTCTGAATGTTATGAGTGGTGCATAGTCAACTGAGTGCTAATTTCTCATTTCTCAGCTTAAACAGACTTTGCCGTCTTCCAGGTGCCTTTGCTAGGATCAGCACCGATTTAGATTATCTGTCCTGGCAGCCTGAGAGCACCTGCCAACACGTAGCCCATAAACTTCAGCAGTAGCTGAATATTGGGGCTAATCACCCCACAATTTAATGCCTGCAGGCCGTTCTGTTTGATTGCCAATGCTTGAACAAGGCACTTAATCCTTGTCCTGTCAAATGGAGCAGGATTTAGCTGATACCCTAATTACATTGTTCTGACAAAATACTCTCATTTGTAGCTGCCTGAGGATATAAGGATGAATGAATATAGCACATACTATTTAATAACTGTTAGAGTGTAGGAATAAGATGGTTGCTACAAAATCCCTGTCTGATACTTAGTTTTCGTTATATGCAAAATAAAGCACAAAGATCCCTAATTTAAATTTTTCCTTTTTTGCAGTGCGTTCAAATCTATTACTATAGTTTGGGTTTTTTGTAATAAGATAGGGTTTTTTATTAAAAAAAGGCATTTCATGCTTTTTACTAGAAAAATAGTTAAGACTCATTTTTACATACTCTAGGAGAAGGAAAATTAAAGTTACGATAAGCTCTCATTTTACTTTTTAGAAATTGTTAGTTTTTCCTTTTGAGAAACGAGTCAAATGCTGCATTTTTATTTCAGTCAAAACTACAGTAAAAACAGTGACATATTTTTCTTGAGATATAATTGATTTAGAACTGCAGGATGTGACTGTTTGGAAGGAAAAATAAGAAAGTGTTGCTATTTCACTAGTTAGAAAGAGTAAAGAAAGACCATTTTGTATGAAAGTCTCAGAGGGAAATCTGAAGCTAATGAAAATTTCTAAGGTTGCAATATCTTTTTTTTTTTCTTTCTTTCTTCTTTTTTAGACTGCAAACATCTCAAACCATTTGCAAGAGATGTGGCAGACAGGAATTGCTTCGCTTATAAGCACCTCTCAAAAGTGGTAAAACAAAAAAATACTCTTAGGCTAGCCTAGAAAAGGTGAACTAAAATTCTTTCTCTTT
>NW_009632932.1:0-14240 GCF_000690535.1 Cariama cristata | reverse complement strand
CTTTCCCTTATGCCTAGGCAGTCTGGGAGAATAATGTTAACCACTGGTCCCTAGCAGCGTATCCTGATTTTTGATCACTTATATTAAAGAAAAAATCCTCATTTCAGAGAGAGTGCAAGACTGTGTGAAAGTAGAGAATACCGCATCCCATCTTAAAAAGAGGTAAGGAAATGTTTTTCTGCTGATCCTTTAACACTGTGAGTGAGTGATATCTTCATTTAACAGTTCGTTAAGTTGAAGGCAGAAGTGAAAATTTAGATAATAATTGAATGCTAAAGTACTTATTTCAACCTGCATGTTCTAATTTATAAACAGAAAAAAAGAGCTTTTTCATATTAAAGGAAGAATGTAATGTATGTTTTACTGTACTTAAAGCTATTTTTTGTGAAGCTTTTGCATATATTATGGAAAAAAAGAAAACAAGTACCGTGCACAACAGCAAATATTTTCTTCCGTTTCAACCGCTGAAATTATTCTTAGCCATGCAAAGATTTATGTAGTCTCCAGTCTACCAAGCAACTCTCATTTTGACAAGACAGATAGACAGTGTGTTTGTAGAATGCTGCCGCTGGGAATTAGTGCTAAGTAATAGTCCACCATTTAGGCTTCTATCAGAACAGATCTGCACTGTTTTTCTTTCTGCCAGGTTTTGGATTGAGTGGTTATTTGTAAAATAGTTACAATTCTACTTCCGTAGATGCTTCAGTTCTAAAAAGCATTGGAAGAAGCTGAAAACAGTGAAAACATACTGTACTGTGCATGTGTCCTCTGAAAGTGGAATGACAGCAGCAGAGGATTTTTTCCATTCAGATTTTTTTTCTCTCTCTTTTGGTCTGGAGAGAACATTGGAATTGTGAATGATAGGTAATAATTTATTTCTAGAGCAGCCATTCTGGGATGTGGTCCCAGGGCAAATGTGTTCATCAATGACTTCATCTGTGAATGCCCTACTCTACTCTGCATTTCTATAAAACTGGGTTCAGTGTCTATCCAATGTAGAAATGCTGTCTAATGAAATGCTAAGCTTTTGCAAAAAACAATCTGGTTCTGTTATTTAAAGTTATTTGTCTAACCAATATCACCTTGTAAATTAACAGAGACTATTAGTTAACTAAAAGTCCTGCGCTACTTGTGACTGGCTTGCCAAAATATGCATTTGGCTGGTGTGTTATGTGGCAAGAGAATTAATGATATGATTGACAACTCTTATGAAATGATCAGCTGGAATACATTGGCTTGTTGTTTAGAAGAAAAGATTCTGTTTTCTTGTGATGGTCATAGTCTTCAGGACATTTTTCTGCCATAAAAACCTGCTACTTCTCAGCTGATGGTACACAGGTGTTTTTGAAATACCAGTTTGGGAGATGTTGTCTGTTAGTGTCTTATGGGTAGAATTTGTTCATATTTTTCTCAAAGCGGGAAGATACGAAGTGTGCCACCACCAATGGAAAGCGCTCTGTGAATGCGGGACGCTCTCTCTAACTTCATATTCCCATGCCACTTGTGTATAAGGAATACAGATTCTGACCTATCTTCTGTTTCCTTTTAACAGACTTCATTTTCGCGTGCAATACGGCAGTTTTCAAATCGCACATTTTATATTTGCCAAGTAAAATACAATACCCATTGGCTTAAAATACAGATATTCAAAGAGAAGTCTATGAGAGTGGTCAGTTACAGTATCATCTCCAGATTGGCTAATACGCATTTCATAAATAAAATATGCAATACATACATTTCTGTGTAGAATTTGCATGTATTTTTTCTTCCAAGAGAATTAAAACTAGATTTTTTTCTGCAATGTACCCAGTGTTCTTTTGTAACCCGCCCCCATATCCTGTTATTAGAATGTTCTGCTTTGTACTGCAGAAAATAGGATCAAAACTTTAATAAGAAATAATTTGTACTATGAGTAGAGATTCTTGCTTTATCCATAAGATTCTCTTTGTTGTAAATCATTTGTAAATGTTGTGTTAGTCAATTTTTGAACAAGTTTACTGAAGTCTAATATTTTATATTTTCCAATACCTTTTTTTCTAGCTCATTCTACCATTCACATTTCTAGGTTAAAATGCTTACAGTTTCAGACTCATATTTATTGGTAACCCTATCTTGCACCTCCAGAGTCTTCAGTTTTCCTTTGAGGCACACTTTTTGTTTTCATTCTTCAAAAAAAAGTGGAAGACTAGGAAAACCTTTGTTATTTTATGTTCTAGTAAAGTTTCTGATTTCATTTATATCATCCAAAGCTGTTTTTTCTCCTTTATTCCATTCATTTCTTGTTCTCCTTCTTTTGCCTCACTTGTTCTTTATGTTTACCCAATTCAGATTTCTTTCTTACAATCTGATGACTATGGATACATTTGATTGTATTCTTTCAGTCACCTTAGTGGAAGTACAAGCAACAAGGATTTTATGAAATGAGTCACTCTGCATTAACTAGCTATGCAAATAATATTTTTCCTTATTTTAATGAAGAAGAGGTCCTACCAAGAAGACAGAGACCGTGGGTTAGCAACATTGTGTTGTAGCATTTGTTCGAGATTAATTTTGTAGGTTTCTAGCCCTTTTTTGTGTTACTTTTGCACTGAATTTTAGTGATGATTAGAATAAGCTTCAATGTGAAAAGTCCCTTGATTTGTGAACCCTTTATGTATTATTAATGTGGATGAATTGGTTGTCTTCTCAAATTTAGTATCACAAAACCAGACAGAAAGTCTTTCACTGTAAACAGACTCTGATTTCATGCTGTTCTGCAACTCGGCCTTAGCTTGCTCTTGTGCAGGACAATGTTGTGTCCTCATTCTAGCCCGGTGCGGGAGTGACCCCATGCACTAGAGAAAGCTGCTTATTTAATCCGTGGTTTGCTCACCTGGTGCCTCTGGCTGTGCAGGACTGAGACCTGGGGCAGAGAGCTGCAGAGCTCAGCTGGGTAGCTCCATGCTTGCACCACGTGGAAAACTCCTCGAAAAAACTCATCTATGCTTACTATAGCCACCTTTGCCCACTGCGTGGCCCTCCCCAACCTGTGTCTTACTTAGAAAGAACCGATGTCTTTGTCTCCTCCATAACCGAAGAAGAACAATCAAGAAGATTACCTGAGAGTTGCAGCAATCTGAAATGATGGTCATAGTTCATTGGGAAGTATTTTCTGATATGCAATTAACTAATTAGTTCAGAATATCAGACTGTCTACAGAACCACACAGAACTTCGCAGCAGGAGTTGAAAACGGAGGTAGTTAAATCCATCTGCTGATCATCGTAGGGCAATAATTACAGAAAGAATTCTAAAGATTTTGATGATCTGAAAACTATGCTCTAACTATCAACTGCTTGTTTAATCTATCATTTGGGGAATCTCCTGGTTGTGTGTATTTCTCTCTGTGGCCAACATATAGGTAATTGGAGGCTAGCAGCTTCTGAGTCTAGGTATTTAGTCCTTCTTTTTCTAGGAGTTGTGAGATCCATGCCTAATATTTACAGGGTTGGCAACCTGTAAACTTTTGGAAGTTGAGAGTGTTGGGGTTTTTTTAATTATCACTGGCAGGGAAGTAGGAGGGCTGTAGATAGATCTGTTATAATGTGGAAGCTACACCTGACAATTTTGGGATCTCCAGGAAGGCCTGGAGAGAGTGAAGTGAATGGCACAAGCTCCTCTACAGAAATTTCCTTTGCAAGGTAATATTGTCATGCTGAAGAACAGAGTTATTCTTGATCAACTTGCTGTGAAGTAACGGGAGGACATTATTATATATATAAATAAATAAGTATAAATAAAACAACAAATGAACAAAACATGTAGCCATGTCACATTTTTTGTGTTCCTTAAGCCTCTCAATATGTAACTTACCTAGTTAACTTTTGCATCTGCTCTGTTTCCCCAGGAAGCTACCCAGTATGCAAAAACTTGTCTTGATAATTTTGCAAGAATAGGTTTTTTTCTGCTTTTACTTCTCTCAGATAAGGTGGATGGTATATCTGTGTTAAAATCAGAGCAGTATTTATATTCAGCTTCTAGACACCTATACGTTTTTGAATCTTTGTGCTTAATATAGAGTAAGAGTTTTAGAAAAATGAATATAATAGCTTCTAAGGCAGAGCCATTTGTGAATTTATTTGTGAAATTACATGATTGCAATAGTATTGCTTGGTTCTAACTAAATCTGTTTCTTTATTTTAATTACCAAGTTATAATTGGAATTGAGGGTTTTGTTCCTAGTTAGATTCAGTAGTTCCAAGCAAGGTTTCCATGCTCACCAAAAGTATTTTGGAGCAGCTTATATCACAGAATGGGTCCACATTGTGAAGCTTGACTGATTCTTGAGTTTTTTCAACGTGTTCAAAATTTCTTGTATCAAGTCAGTATTTTCACAAGACCAGGAGCCATGTTTGCAAAATTTAGATCAGTTTCTGTTTGGATTTTTATTTTTGTGGTCCTGCTGATGACAGAAGCTTATGCAATTAATCCAGGTTTAGTTAATCTGTAGGTTACATTCTTTCGATTTCTTTTATACTGAATTCCAAGAGAATATCGATGAAGAGTGCTGTATGCAAAATTATCTGAGGACAAAAGGTGATTTATGCTTCCTTTAGTACTTTTAGTACTGGATCAATTAAAGGATTCCCTGCAGTTATTTTTTCTATGGCTACCCCTACGTTAAACTTTTAAAGTTCAAAATTGGATTTTAAGAGTACTTGGTTAAGAGTACTCAGAATTCAAGTTTGTAGGTTTGGGACAGGCAAAAACTGACACAAATCCTGATTTGACTTTGCTAAAGTAATATCTGTGTTTGTGATGTCCTACCTTAAGCATCCAGCAGTGGCTAAATAATCTTAGTAGCCTTAATTCAGGAAAAAAGAATCCCATGCTTAATTTTAATATGTTTTAGTGCGTCCTTGAGCTGGAAGCTCACTATAGCCCTGGGCTTTAGTGGCTGACTAGGATGGAGAGAGGTAAAGCTCTTCGGGAAATCTAAAAGGAAAAGAGACCCATCTAGATATCAGAGCTAATTATGATATGGCATGTTAAATTCATTACTGGCAATGGACTGACTATCTGGTCTGTATTCAAAGATTTAAAACTCCCTATGGCCTTCCTCCCCTCCATCTGAATGAATCTCTCAGCTGAAATGCAGCTCAGAGACTTACACAGCTCTTAAAAAGCTGCCTGTGCAAACTTTGCTATTTTTATTTCGTTTCACTGCACTCCTTCATCTTCTTGGAGATCTGTGATGTCCTGAACTGGCAGTAGGCAGAGGTGTCTTCAAGACCAAGTCCTTCTTCAGCTCCTTCATCTTTATCATTGTGTAGAAAGGGGAACTAAACTCTCCTGTCATGGTTGGGTAATGTTTCCCACTGCAGAGTTCTGCTGAGATTGCTAATTTTTGTTGGTATAACTCAGGATAAAACAATGTCATATGGAGCTATTTTGTATCTTATTCTTTTTCCATATTGCATATGTTTTTGTCTAAAAGTAAGACGTCTTCCCCAAAAATGAATGGTTCTGAAGATGAGGCAAGAGCATGGAAGATATATAACCCATAGGCAAGTTTCACTAGAAAAACTCTTCAAGGCCTTTTAAACTGTTATTTTAATCTGGCTATATGTTTTACAGAAGGACAAATGCTGTGATTTCTAACGGCGATCATCTTTTTAGATATGGAAGATATAATGTGCCGTTATAATACTCCTATTTAACATAGGTAGTAAAAGTATCTTTTATTGAGCTTGTTAATGGAGTTGTTTACTCCTTGGTGAAACTTAAAAGTATGGAAAACATGCAACTAGATAATGTAATTTGAAGAAAATAATTTTCTGTGGAAAGATTTCCTTGTACTTCTACACCATTCAGGTAGCTAATACAGTGGTTTATACTATAATACTGTTTAACACTATTAAACTGTTCGATACAGTGTTCATGTACAGCACTATTTACTTACTGTGTTAGATATACTGCAAATATTATTTAAAGTATTTATCATATAAATATATAATACTATTAGTTGTTTCCATTAGTGATCAGAGGAAGGAATAGAGACAGTAAGATGGAAAATGTGTTCTGCACAATGTGACTTTCTTATTACAGGGCTCTGCGATTCCTTGGAGGTGTGACTTACTGGTGCTGCTGCATTTTGTTATGAAGCACAGTTACAAGTTTCACATATTAAAGATTTCATAATGTAATGACTGTTGTACCCTCACAATATTGCTACTGCCTAGGTCCAAAGCAGCCTAGAATGTAAGACATTTTACTGCATGAGTGATGATTTAAAAATAAGGGAAGCTTAACCTTGTATTTGATTTCAAAGTCTCAGTGGTTATATAAATGTGTTGTGCTATACTTCTTGTTTCAGTAACATTTGAAAAAAACCCAAAACAAAACCAAACCAAAAACACCCACAAAAAACATGGCTGCAGCTGAAAGTGATAGTAACCAAAATGTTCACTCTGAGGTACTGGGTACTGATGATTCAGGTACTGTAAAAATAAACTGGTTTTTTGGTTGTAAGTTAAAGAGACAGAACACATTTTCATTCTGTTTAGAGGAAGCCTCTTCCTTCCTCATAAATTACTGCAAGGAATCTGCTTATACCTGTGTCTGAAAACCATGGAGTTGACCAGGCTGGTCTTGCAGTTCCTTCTTACTGCAGCTGGGTCTCCCAGTGTCTTTCTTACATGGTCTGGTGCAGATTTGATCGCTTGGGCTAGGAAGATCCAAGTATTTGTACAGGAAGTCTAAGTTACAGGTTTTTACAGCAGGAGTTGATTTAGTGTTTTCGTCCTTGCTTCCCTTTTTTTTTCTTTTTCACCATTATTTCAAGCTGTAGCAATGTTCAGCTTAATTCTAGTATTCTATGAACAAAAGAGTCCTAGAAACTGGCTCTAAGAAGCAATAGTGTTTTTTTGGTTTATTTTGTCTTTCCTCTTTTAAATGTAGGACTGTTAATTTCATTATATTTCTAAGTACCTTGTCAAGGTGAATATTCTTGCACTTCATGTGTGTATCCAGTTGTTTAATACACTTTATTGAGAATGTTTCCTGATACTGAATCTGAACCAGGCAACCCTACTCCTCTGATTCTTCTGTAATCTCACAGCAAAAATCAAAGTTTAGTACTGAAAGACAAAGCTATCTTTAAGGATTCAAAATATAATATTTTCTATTCCCAAACTTACGGAATTTCCTCTCTTAAGCTGGAAAAAAGAAGGCTACCATAAGGAAATCTCCAGTGTTGGAAACATAGGAAGAAACTATGGAAAACTAGATCATAAAGAAAACAATTCTTTTAGGTTTCAGATCAGGAAGTTGCTTGAGGATAAATTAAACTGAATTCCTCAGTTGAGGTTTTGGTGTCTTAGTTGCATACATCATTAGTGAAAACAATACCATCTGTATATTTTACTTCTGCTGAGTTGTTATTAAATAGGCTGAAGACATCTTTCTTATTTTTCCTAGTCCTGTTCCCAGATGCTGTCATGGAAACTAGCACCTTTCCAAGGAAACTGGTCCAGCAATTTTAGAATTAACAGACCAGATAATACCTTTCAAAAGATTGTCACAGGGAAATGAAAGGCACTCATCATCACCCATAGCTTAATAACTTGTTGTCACTTGTAATTCAGTTAAGTATATAAGGCAAATTTATATAGCCTTTGTGATGTCTATACAAAGTTGTAAACGGACAAGTCTACAATTCAGTCAGTTGAAAGAGAGTATGAGTATGTATCAGTGATGAGATACTGAACTTTCTTATGGAAATCTTAATTCTAAAAAGCATAAAACTTTCGGCTGAAATGCCTTTTCATTTTCAAAGAAATCTGACCTGTGTTGAGCGCTAGTTACAGAAGCAGCAGTTAACAGTGCTTCCTCGGGCTTCAAAGATTTGTAATTTATATCAACTACAAGTTAGATGAGCAAGATCGTCCAAGATATTCCACCAGTGATGTTTATCTCATATTAGTGCAACAGAACAGAGCCAGGCTATTCACCTTTGTCATGAGTGTTTGACTCTGTTGGTGGCAGCAGGGTATATAAACCGTAGAAAGACTTTTTGGGGAAAGACTTTGTTGTTTGTATTAAAATAGATGGTTGAGCTTATTATGGGATGGGAGTGGGGATATTTAGATGCCTGCACAAAATGCCGATTTCTCCTTACGGTTTTGAGAAGCTTAGAAGAACTGTGCAATGGTAGCTCTTAAGAGTTAAAATAGTGCTGAAAGTTTTCCCCAGAAAAGTCATTACACAAGCTCATGAACTGCCAGTTTTCTGCTAATTTCATGACCTTGACTTCAGAAATCCCAAAATCCATAAGGCAGTGATTTTAATCTTTATTTAGGATTCACATGTAGCTAATCTTGTTTAAATCCCCTCTGCCTCCTTATTTTCCTCCCCCTTCTTTTCCTTCTGTCAGCCCTTCATTCTTCATCAGTTTGCCTTAAAGGCCCAGGATGAGTCAGTGATTCCAATCTGTGTCTGCTTAGATACCAGCTCCCTTTTAGGGATAGCAATATCATGCTTTAGCTCAATAGGCAGTCATGCTTTTTGAGTGATTTTGACATCTAGAACTTTCTTTTATTAGATACTGACTGCTGCACTCCTCTCTTTTAGAAAAGCAAGGTCTCTGGGGTCATTTTTTTTTTAGAAGACAGGACAAAACAAAACAAACCACCCAGCTCTTGGCTGCACAGGTGTCACCAATCTGATGAATATCAGACTGGTTTAATCTTGTGTTGATCCCTCATTTTTCCTTCTTGTCCACTCTTCAGGTGTTCATTCACCTTCGGTCACCTGAACATTGGTCTCCTTGCCTTCCTGCCTCCCGCTACTCCTCTCCTCCTCTGCATTCCTAGGGAAACACCAACACCAACACCGACACTGCTGGACCGTGTGGCACTGAATTTTGCTTTTTTGTGACTTGGCAGTTTGGTGGGAAGCTAATACAATATCTCTCCCTTGCTAAAAAAAGAAGATACTGTATAGGTTATCTGGAATGAGAAAGGCTGAAAAGCCAAAATACCTGGTGAGAAGGAGATCTTTTGTGCTGTCGCAGCAGCACCCGAGTGCTTGAGGAGGCGCAAAATGCTTCTAAAACACCGTAAATACCACCGTAAATTGCTCCATGCTCTGGAGCTGCAGCCAGGAGGGGGTGAAGAGGGATGGAACATTTTTCTCCCTCCTGAATTCTCTCTTCATCTGTAAAGCCTGGAAGAAGCTGGAAGGGTAACACATGATGGTATTGTTCTGTGTTCATTTTTTCTAATTGGCCAAAGTACTGAAAATGCTTCTGTCTCTTTAAAATGGTGTGGTATTTTGTGCTGTGACTACTACTGAACGTGAAGTTATTTGAGTGAACAGAATAACTTCATGTGTGTTGAGGTGTGAGGTGACCTCATTATTCCTAAATCTGTTCCTGTTTTGTAACACTTCTTGTTCAGCTCTACTCTTTCAGCTGCTCGAGTCTTTTTATTTCTGCTCTGGTTGTGTAACAAAATTTTTTGAAATGTCAAAATCACGCCAACATAAGTCAGTTAGTTGAGCCAACCTGGTAGAAGTTTAGCTGCTCACAGATAAGACAATAACGGAGCAAGATTAAACATGGCTTGTGGCTTAACAAGAGAAGAAGCAACACTTGCCAGGTTTTAGTTTGGTGCAAGGACATTGGTTAATACAAGAGATGCTTGTCTCCAACCAAGAGTTCTGGTCAAGACATTAAAAAATTATCATTTTGTCTTTGGTTGCACAGAGTTAAGGCTTCAGAGAGGTGTTGTGTTGAAAACTCCAGTAAATTGGCATTCTTTGTCTGCCTTCAGAAGAGCACGTCATGGGGAGCACTGGTAGGCACTCTGCTTGCTCTGGGGCAGAGATGCAGCTCCCCGGGGAGATGCTGTTCCCTTCAACCCTTTGTGGTTTTGCTGCTGCTGGGGACTGTGCTGTTGGGATTGTTTATGTGGAAATGGGGCACCTGTACACTCACAACGAAATGAAAAAATTATTTCTCAAAGTTCACTCAGTGGGCACCAGGCAACCTTCCTGGTCATTACCAAGTGGAGTTTGTTTGAAGAAGCAGTTTAGAGGTGGATGACTGTATATACCATTGCAAATGCCAAATATTATCAAATTTCTTATGCTAACTTGGGAGTTTTTCCGTTTGGACCTCCAGCATTTAAGGGACAAATGAGAGACAAGAGTCTTAACTGCGTTGCTTGACAGCTCTCTTTATTGCCTCCTGAGTAGCTGCCGTGGGATGCGTTTTGTTCAAATAATGCATTCCATCTTTTATATCATTAACCACCCTTTAGAAACTCCCTAGCTTCCAGTTAAGTGATTTTTGCCTGGTTCATTGTCTGCCACTCTCTTCTGATTTCTCTTACTAGCTTCAGTAGCATCCTCTGACTACATGTAGCTTGGAGCACTTGAGTGAGTTGGTAATCTGTGGGGTTTCTAACCAACAGGTAAGTTTTCTGACCAAGCGTGTTTCCCGAGTTAAAGGTCTAGTGCCTATGCCAAATCTATGGTTGCATTAACTGCCAATATCTACAACTACATATCACAACGTTTTAGCAATCCCACTGCCTTGATTTCCTGTCGCATCCAAAATAGGTCAAGATGAAATACGAAGACAGCTAAGCTGGCGACAGGGGGCAAAAAATTCAGTTTGGCATCAGTGGATAGCATCGCTGCCAGTTCAGTGATGTGCATTATTTAATTACTCTCTGCAGAAGAAAATGTAAAAGCAAAACACTCCATGTGCCTACATTTTTGGGAGATTTTACATGAACTGGACCTTTTAAATGTCTGCTGCATTACACTTTTCAGCTGTCAAAACCTACTTTCATGTAAGTCAATTGAAAAAAAAACTTTATTTTTCTCTTTACACTTTGCACAGAGTTTAATTTTATCACTTCACCTTTTAATCCTCTTTCATTTAATGTTTTGATGTGTAAGAAAAGGTTGTGTTTCAATTTTCATCTCTGCTTAAACAGAGAAAGGCTATGGCACTGGTGGCAGGCTGTTTGGGTATGACAGAGATCCAGCTGATATTAGGAAGTTAGAGGGAGAGTGATTTCTACCTCTCCATCACAGGACTGCCCACCACTTGTCTTCATGCCTGTTATCTGAGTGATGCTGCCTCTCAGGTGCTGTTACAAGAAGTCCTTTAATAACCTTGTGTGATGGTTAAACACTGTTAATTGTCCTCAGCTGGGAGACTGTTTCATGGTCATTCATGCATCTCCAACTTTGATACTAGATTAGGTAGTCCCTCTAAGGGGTACCTCTTGACACCTATGCTTTTCAACATTGTAATGTTCATCTGTTGGTCTCCAAGGTGAATATCAGTCATGGGGTTTGAAGTGATAAAACTGCAAAGGACTTGAATAGCTGCAGAACGTGCCCAGGGTAGTGACCATGGCTGTGATGCACAGAGCATTTTCTCAGGTAGCCATGCAGCCTTTCTGATGGTCCTGAGCCCTATTGCAAGGTCTCGTGGTCTGAATTAATCCTGGCTTGCTGGCTATTAGGAGGGATGCTAGATCTAGTGTAGTGCTGTGGGAGGAAGGCTTGAGGGGGCTGGGTGCAGTGATTTATTTGCTACAGGGAATCTTGGTCTGTCAGCTGCTGGGGTGGAAGAAGCAGTCCTTTTAGATGGGTCAAAAAGCCATGCATTTTGTCAGACCAGAACAGTTTCTTCTTTCTGTTCTTTGGTTTTTGGTTTGGTTTTTTTTAGCTCTTTTTAATTAAAAATTAAATTGGGTGGAAGTCATTCTCTTGGCTCCTGAGAATATTTCGTTAATGAAATAAAATGTGTCCCTAAAGAGAGAAGTTGCTAAAGTCATTTTTACACATAAGTCTTGATGTATCTACCAAAGAAATCAGTGTGAGATACCTCAGAGGAGAGAGCGACAGGAGGATATTACTATCAAGCTTTTTATTTTATCTTCTCTCGTTTTCAGTTTGATCCCATTTGCCTATGTTTTGGGGAAATGATTCTGTATGTCTGTATTTCCAGTGCTTAGCAAAATGAGGCTGCTAAGCAGCCTGGGATTCTTCAGTGTTTCTCCACATACATTGTGTTTTTAATAGACTTGACAGAGGGAGATTTAAGAAGTCAGATATTATTAAATGCACTATGTATGACAGATTAATTAAAATTTTCCTCTGTTAAAGGCTTTATCTTACTGATTTCACAAGTCTCTGTGATTGACATGCAAGTGCTAAGGATCTCTGTTTAAACCAGATGATAACCATAAACTTCTTTGTTTTCACATTAAGAAAGTACAGTCTTTCTTTAGATCTTGAGTTTTACCAGAAGCACTTTCTGGTCTAAAGACCTTCAGGATGTGAAGGTCGAAGCTTAGCCACTTGTTGCTAGTCTTTGGGTAAACCTTGTAAGACGTGATTTTGAACAAACACCATGCAAGAACTGAAAAGACAGCATCAAAATACGAATTTCTTGCAGAGCATTTTACTGCAGTATAAGCTACCTGGTTCCTGGGAGATTTGAAAATTAGACCACTCATTTGTATGACAAACTACAGATCTGGGAGCCTAGCTTTACTGAGTATATTTTCTCTTAAATTCTGATTGCAAAGACCCATTCGTGGAAGGCTGGCACCTCTGTCAAAGGAGCCACTGAAGCCATGGGAAGTTCTGTCCAGAGCACAGAGAAGTACTATTGCAGGCTTTGGCTCAGCCTGTGACTGAGAACTTCATGATGAAGTCTTATTTAGGTTTTATATTAAAAACTTTATTGCTTTTAAGAGGGTTTTGCATCATTGTTGCTTCTTTTATGACGATAATGTAGACTGCTTGCTGCTTGCCTCCATTTCATGGTACTACAGGATGCTTCAGAAAATCCTAGTGCCTGGCACAATTTTTCTTGGAAAATGCAACCTCCAGATTTCATGGTAGTTACTGGCATTAAACTGTTCTTGTAAAGGTCAAAACATGGATGCTAATATAATGACAGCATTTTTCTGACTTTTTAAAAACCACTGCTGTTATTCATAGCACCTATGAAGAGTTGCCTGGTATTGCAGGTATACCTTACTGCCCTTCTGGAAAAGGTAAGCTATTTTTGACTTTGTAGCTGGGGAAGACTGAGCAAAAAGCAGTTATATAAGCTAATGTACCAAATGCGTATCGCATGAAAGATCAGTAGGGAGGTCTTAGCTATCCATCTGAAATCGCCTTGGCTTTTGCTAGTTAAAACCTCCCTTAGCATTTTCCACAGGGAGAAGGCTAAATAAAAACAGAGTGCTGAAATATGTGCTCAGCCTGATTTGTAAGGCTGTTCCTACAAGCTTCCTATCACGTTACAAGACGTCCTTCAGAGTTCTCTTAAAAACAACAACAAAAAAAGCCAAACAAACCCTTCTCTTTGGTGATTTCATGGCTTTTGTTTCTTCCTCAGAGAAGATCAAGTCTGGAGTTTCTCTGACTTCGTCTGAAATTGTAGGCATGATCAATTTGTTTAAGAAACCTTGTAAGTACTTGTCTGATTCTGTAGATTATGGAGCACATGATGTCCTGTCATTTGAAAGCTCACTGTTAAGTTTTTGTGGCTTAGTCTGGAATACTTTCAGCGGGGAGCTGGCTGAGGGGGAAAATGTGCTATGCTTATTGTTTTTAAGCAGGAGCTGCTGCTAATGTATGTGCTGCTTTTGTCCATTTTTATGGCAGTCGTAATAAACAGCATATGTGTGAAGCTGAGTCAAATCCAAACCGAAGAGGTTATTCCAGTTTATGTTTTTGCAGGTAGTTCCCTGTGGCATCACTGGGAGCTATCTGCACCGCTGTGGGAAACTCGACTCCCCCAGTTGGTGTGATGTCGGATGCTGTGCTTTACCGTACCTTTTGAAATGGTCCTTTTAATGGATGAAAGTTTAGAATTTATGGATTTAAATTTTGAAGTAAATAGAAAAGTATGTGCTCATTTAGGATCGTCTGGATTATTTTTTCAAAGTTGTCAGAAAGTTTGCTATTTTTAAAACTTACTACTGTAGTTCTAATTTCAATAGGTTTTCCTATATTAGTTGTCAAATATTATCTTTCTGTTGCACTGATACTAACTTACATGATTTCATTTTTATTTCTTACATTGGATTTGCAGAAATTATTCAACAAATTCAGAATCTTTTTTTAGTTAAATGATGTGAATGGACTGAAGCAGTATTAAGTTTGTACCTATGTGTAAATACGAAGCATGCTGTCAAGCAGTGGTGCTGGATTCATGTGGTG
>NW_009632931.1:2669-3260 GCF_000690535.1 Cariama cristata | reverse complement strand
GTGTGGCCGTCATCGAGGTCCAACAGTCGGTGGGCCTCCCTGCTGCAGCGTTGCACAGCAACATCGATAAGGTGTTGTACAAATATCTCCGTGCGGTTTCGGAGGCTGGCCTGCAGCAGCTGGATCAGGACATCTTCATCCAGCCCGAAGAAGACAAGGGCAGACATGACGAGGTCCTCCACTATGGCTGTCCGTGAACGCTGGTTCCTAAGAGGACGAGGATCAGCCGCGGGGCTGACCTCCTGCTCCTGGGCAGCGTGGTCGCCCTCCATGCCCAGCAGGCGGCGGGCCTCCATGCTGCAGCGTTGCACGGCGACGGCTATAAGTTGTTGTATGAAGGTTACCATCCCCGCAGGCCGTGGTGGTGTTGCTGCAGGGCTGTGGGCAGCTGGACGGGCAGGAGCTCCTCCTGCCTGGCGGCCGACGACTGATGATGCTGCAGGTGGTGACACAACATGCTCTTTAAAGTTGTCATCTGCCTGCACTGAGTGCACGATGGAAAGGATCCTCCTCTTGCAGAGGGGACACTCAGGCTTGCTCTCAGCCCCCCGCAGGATGCAGGGGTAGCACAACTGGTGGCGGCACGGCCCG
>NW_009632931.1:1630-2220 GCF_000690535.1 Cariama cristata | reverse complement strand
CGAGCACTCCGCCTGGGTCCCCCGGCTGCCTGAAGCTGGCAGGACTGCGGAAAACCCTTTGAAGGCTCTGGGGTTGGACAGGAAGAGCTGCAACGAACAGCTCCACGAGCATGACCCCAGCACCAAAGGTCTCGCTCAGCACTCCAAACCTCGCGACCTTGCTCAACCGGAGTGTGGGAATGAGCTGGCTGGGTGAGAATCAGTGTCTGAATATAAGCAGGAAGGGACACATGGCCACAATCCATCACTACGTGACATCATAGTCCATCGCTCAGGGACATGACATGACATGACATCACACGGGATGTCACGATGGACCATCCTTGCCCATGGTGCTCACCCCAACAGCACGGCAGCCCCAGCACACGTGTCGGGTGTTACCACAACACCACTGCCCTCTTCATTCCACCCATCTCTTGGCCTGGGCTCGGCACCGGTGTTCCACGCCAGTCACTGAGGCCTGGGCTGTGGCTTCCTGAGGCCCCGTCACATCACTCTGCCTGTGGTAGATGTCTCTGGGCACAGACGGCATGAGGGTTCCTTGGATAACACCTCCTGCCTCCCTGGGAGGCTGCAGGACAAAGTACCAG
>NW_009632931.1:0-1119 GCF_000690535.1 Cariama cristata | reverse complement strand
CCCCCTGGTGCATCCATGGCATCCCTTGGCCTTCTCTCCCAGCTTTTCTCCTGGCTTTCTCCCTGAGCCAGAAGGCACAAGGCTCATCCCCTCTGCCCAGCACCCATCAGGCCTCATCCGGGCACCACGTCCTGGTTGGGGTCCTGGGCAGGAGGGATGCCAACAAACCAGACGGGATCAGGGGAGGCAAGGAGGGTCTGTGGGGATGGGGCTGGTTCAGCATGGAGCAGAAGAGGCATTGGGGCACCTCACAGCCCACCCCAGTGTCTATGGGGAAGGCATCAAGGGGGTGGGGACAGGCTCTTCCCAGGACTGCCTGGTGGGATGGTGGGAGATGGTGGCGTCTCCTGAGATTAGAGAGGTTCAGGCTGGAGATAAGGAATCAGGAACAAAATCCCTGGGAGGATCGTGGAGCACTGGAGTGGGTTTGCCCAGAGGCTGTGGGATCCCTGAGCCTGGAGGTCAGCCTTCAAGACCTGAGTGGCCACAACCCAGAGCATCCAGGTCTGTATTCCTTGTTGACCTGCCCTGAGCCAGCGGTTGGACAGGAGCCCTCCTCAGTCCCCTTTCTGCTAGGAGCGGTTCTGTGGTTCGGTGATTGGTATGGCCAAGTATGAAGGGGAACCTCTGAGTGTGGAAGACTCAGGACTTGCAGCCAAAGGGCTGTGAGAATGGCAGGTGTTGGTAGCACTCACACCAGCACATCACCAAGATCACACCTACGTGTGGCTTCTCAGGACACCCAGGCAGGGACAACCCAGGAGACGTGAAGAGGCCTCCAAAGGTTGTGTGTCTTGTCCTTTGTCTCACCTCAGGTAATTCTGTCCAGATGAGGTGGAAATACACATTTAGCTGCGTGCAGAGAGGTGGCTATGACAGCATGCAAGTGAATGGGTGAAATAAATTGTGTTTTGAAAGAAAAAACTCCCTCCTCTCCTTGCTTTGAAATTTGCAACACTGTGGAGATTTGGTGATAGAGTTTGTACCAGAGGTTTTGGACTGGAATGCCCAGAATGCCCTGGGAGAGGCTCTGTCCTGAGTTTCCGAGGCCTTTGGGAAACAAACAGGATGAACTGGAAGCATTAGTGACCTCCCAGAGCTACGATGTCATTGGTATTA
>NW_009632930.1:14176-46097 GCF_000690535.1 Cariama cristata | reverse complement strand
CTGTTTCAGCCAAACCAGGACACACATCTAAAATTTGTTGTG
Organism: Cariama cristata; assembly: GCF_000690535.1. Classification (NCBI taxonomy): domain Eukaryota; kingdom Metazoa; phylum Chordata; class Aves; order Cariamiformes; family Cariamidae; genus Cariama; species Cariama cristata. Next base: position 46,055 of record NW_009632930.1, on the reverse strand, counting down.
ATGACTTTTAATTCCCTTTCAAGCAAAAATCTACCTTGTATTGAAAGCTACCATCTTGCCTAGCTGTGAGGAGTAAGTTCCTCACAGTCTGGCCATTGTAGAAGTGTTATTTTATAGTATCTCATTTTGTCTAGCAGGTTTCTAAATAGCCTGTCACCTGGTATGCAGAGGGATAATAAGCTTCCATGGCAAAACATAGACATGTCTTTTAGATTGTTATTCCCTACCTTTTTTGATTTTCATGGTTTTTTTCCTTTTTCTCCATGAAAAAAAGCCATCAGTTTCAACCTTTTTGGGTTAGATGCACTTAGAATATAATATACTGACTCACTAGCACATATTCATGAGTTTTTTACACCTTGACTTTATGATTCCAAATTGCATCTTCCTCAACACCTCCTTCTTGTGTAATAAGGATGTCAAGAGTTGTGGTTTGCGGTCTACAGCTTCCTCTAGTATATAGATCAGTTCACATTGGATATTCATGGACATTCACACTTGTGAATCAGTTTAGCATAACCTATCAGAGGGATGGAGCTCAAACATCTTAGTATTCCAGAAGCCATTCTTAATGCTACACATGGCAAACAGCTCTGTCCTGAATAAATCTGTCTAGTTCCATCATTAGTAACACATATTCTCTTCTTTCATGCAGATGGTGTTGGTCATTGAAAATTCTCACTTTGTAGCTTATCTCATTTTTTCATAACTTTTGCTCATTACTTGCTATGCAATTTCTGCCTGTCATCATACGTTCAACAGTCCATACAGTGGAACTGAGACCAGTACTTTCTTCGTTGTTCTCTTTCTGCCCGAAATGGATTCGTATTGCTGTATCTGGAGCCTCTTACGTGTTTTGTTTGTGTGGCTGCTCATGTTTTAATTCAGTACAGCTGCACTTGTTGCTTCATGCTAATTCAGAGCACATTGTAGAGCATATGTCTATGATTGATCAAACTCCACAGGACTTTTTAAGGTTCTTTTGAGGGGTGGTTGAGGCTGCTAGAAGGACAGGCTTATTTTTGCACTGAGCTTTGAGTAAAGGCTTCTGCTCCCAACAAACACAGGGACCTTCAACTCCTATTCAAGACAAGACACACTGCAGTTGTTCTAAGAGCTGTTTAGCCAGATTGATGCAGAGCCAACTGAAGAAGACATCGAGACGAAGAAGGTAAAAAAAAAAAAAAAAGTTGACAACAACAAAAACAACCTAAATCCCAGAAGTTATAAAACATATTTCAAATTCATTAAGTTTCTTAAAACTGGAAGACTTTAACTGGAAGCAGGATTGCACAAAGTGATGTATGCTGTTAATTTCAAGAGTTAATTAAAAAAAAAAAAAAAACAGTATTAAAAAGCAAAGTAAATCATTTTGCAGTTGTATTCAGAAGTAGTCTTAATTACATATTAATTGTAGATGTTAATAAAACAGGTTTTATAGTATTTAATCAAATATATTAGAAATACTCTTTTCAATATTTGGTTGCCTGTGCAACTGGTCAAACAATGCTCATCAGTTTAGCTGAGGAATGACAGCAAAAAATTAACTGTGTAACATACTCAGCAAATATTTTTGCATTTTAAATTTTCTCTAACTCCTGAATTCTGTTACTTAAGTCCTTTTATTACTCAGTCATTTTAGCCTCAATTCCAGTAGGAAAAGTTAAATAAAACCAACATTTGTGTCTCTTTTCACAATTCCTTGATTGTTTGTCTTTCTAAGTGGTATAAGCAAGTTTCAGCTCATGAATAGTAACAATCAATTTTGTATTCCACTTTCCCTATTCTGATTCAGGCAGCATGTAGGTAAGTTTAAAAGCATCTTTTATAATTTCTTTTATAAATATTCCACACCACAACTAGTTACATTCAGGTCAAACTCTCCTTTCAAGTCTTAAATAACTTGAGATGGTCATTTGAGTTGTGAGGTTGCTTTATAGGTGTGTTTTAAGTTTGTAAAGCCTGATCTAGCTCCAGTTACCTCTGATTGGTAAGTCCTTACAGAACCATAGTAGAAAGTCACAAGTGACTGCAAAAAATTTTTAAAAAAAAAAAAAAAAAAAGAGTTATTCAAATATGTGGAAAAATTGTAATTTAAAAGTTGAGCAATGCAATTTATAATACAAACATTTTTCTGTTTGTCTCATTAAACATTACAGGAAAACTTTTAAAAATTGTTTCTCTATATAAAACAAATTCAATATAGTATAATTAATGTAACATAATTAATAGGATACATAAAATTCTCATTATGGATGTGAATGTTAAAAATATTTTCAAAAATGTTCTGCATAATGATTTACACTGCATTTAGTAAAATTTCCTCAGTGCGCATACATGTCAGCTAAATAATCTGCATACTTAAAAGCCGCTAAGTACTCATAGATATGATCAAATGTGATGCCTCTAGTGATTATATAGTAAAACTATATTAAAATAGTCTTAAAGATCTGTCCAAAACCTGCCAAAAGACAGAAGGTTCAGAGTTATAGGAAGAGTATTCTCCCTTAGGTTACCCTAAGGGTGCTGCAGATGTATTTCCTAATTGAGAAATTTGGAAGAGGTGGTGAATTAGCATCCATTCTACTGCAAACATGGTAGATTATACCAAATGTAGGAATTCAAAGGTGCAGGACTATATTCGCATCTTTGCACTTAGATAAGAAACTCTAGAGTAAGAAAACTCTGACTCTGACCACTGCCTTGGATGCAACTGAAATTTGAATTCTGAATCCCATTTTTATGCCTGTCAATATTTAATCATTGCTGGATTATTTTAAAATGGAAAAGAAAATGCATTTTTGCATTTATTGTAGACTTTTTGTCTCTCAACCAGAAATGATATATTTTGATCCATGAATGTTACCGATAAAATATCCTAAACTGTGCTTCTGGGTAACACAATTTCCATAACTTTCATTAGGGGTTTTTGTAAAACAAAAAGAAGGAAAGAGGTGGAATTAATTTTCAAATTACTTGCTGCTGACTTTTAATTCTTTGTCTTAGATCTGTATCTATTTATTAATCTGACTAAATAGTTCATGCTATTCTTAAAGTCTAGCAATTTACATTCTCTACAGCCATGGTAAAATTCTCCTCTTTGCTGAATACTTCTGGGGTTTCTTATAACAAAAAAGATCAAATGCTAGCCAAAAACTCTCAGTATTTCTTCTGCTTTTTATGAAGATGTATTTTTACTTCTCCTATTCTAATGGTAATGTTGGTATGGGAGTTGTTGTCACAGGGGAATATTACCATAATGTCTGGAAGAACCTCTGGCACTGTGCTCTATGTACTGAATTTTTAAAATAAGTGACACATTTTAGAATTACTTGACTCATTAGGATGTTGTATCAGATGTAGTTAATGTCAGCATTTTTTACATGCTATGATGTAACTGTTAACATAATCAGGTATCATGTATCACATCTCCTATTTTTATTGAAAATAGAAAGAAAAATATTTTTAAACTCCTATTTACATCAAAAATATTGAAACAAAAACCACCAAAACTACATAAAATCAGAACAGAACATCTTATTCAGGGATAGACTGAAGACAAAATAAACTTCTGGACTTACACAATCCACTTGCAGGTGACATGGACTATTTATGTACGGAACATAAAAATGCAGGTGACTATTAGAACACTTGTGCATCTTTAATAAGAACAATGGTATTATCATGTTGTTTTACAAGACAATAATCCAGTTGTGAGCTGGATAACTCACAGTGCAAAATTTACATAAACCAGGATTTCAAATAAAGCATTGTGAGAGTTCTAATAGCATTATTGTGAGTATTTTAAAGAAAGTTTTTTCAAAATAATGTTTTAAAAACCAAACACTAACCAAAGGAAATAAATGGCAGATCATGTGAAAAGAAAGATCAGTGAATTAGAGTAAAGGCAGTGATTCTTATTGAAGTGCAAGTAGAGACTGCTGTTTTCAAGGTGAATGAAAAGATGAGGTGTAGCAAATGAAACGTTATAATACGAATAAAATTTGCAGTCTGCTGGTTATTTTTAAATCTTTCTCTGACAAAAAGGTGAAACTCTCAGAACCTTATACCTATTACACAATGATACAAACTTTCTGGAGGGACTGAAAATTTTGACTTTTGCAGGAATTTTGTTTCATGAAATCATTTGAGTATATTTATCCTCTCCCTTCTTCCCATTTACTCATTACTGTAAAAAAAATCCCACAATATTTCAAAATCTTGAAATCTTGGTAGAATGAGATTGCAAAATGTAAAATGAGAGTGATCAGTAAAGTAGGATTTTCTGACTGAGTAAGAAAAAAGTGGTTTTCCTGTAGTCAGAATGCTAAACAGAGGACCTACAATATGTTTCAGAGATTATTACTCTTTCATTGGTTGTGGGATATCTGGAAGACAGGGGACATATTGTGAGCAACCCAGACACACTGAATGTGGACTACATGACTATCTGAATGCATGTAGAATCATTTTATGTTAACAATAAGCTGAAGGGTATTTTGAGAACGCGATAAAATGTGGGAAAGCGCAGAGAGAGTTATGCAGGGAGGTAAGCTTGTGGGGCAGGAGATAGATAAGCCTGAGAAGCAAGGCCATGGGAGCAGAATCTAGGGGACGAGTTGTTGGGGGGAGTTAAGTCGCGTGGACAGTAATGCTTAACAAATCATGTATAGCCAATGAGCGCGTGGACAATGCACGGCATCAATCATAAGCTGAGCTATCGCGTGTTTAGAAAATGCAATCTGTATATTAAGGGCTACTGCTTGCTAATAAAGTTGGCTTTCTTCTGATCATATTGGTCGTGCGAAGAGTCCGTGAATTCCGAGTCAATTGGTAAATAGTTTCCCAAGAAAAGATGCAACTACCAAATGCTGATAAGATAAAGCAAGGTTTCAGTAAGGCATAGCACTGAAAAGTATACTATACTGGCAAAAACTACAGTCATGAACAAATGAGAAGATCCAATACAGCATAGAGCAAAAAAACAAGTCTGAATCAGCAGGTGGGTATGAAAGATGATTTTTTTTTCTTTGATGTGTAAAGTATTATTGCAGCAATCTAAAAACTTTTCAGAGTAAATGTTGAAAGCATTTCAATAAGCATACTTTTTCTCAATTCCAGAATTAAAATGCACTAGTGGAACTAGTGCACAACATTAAACTTTCTGATCATGCACTTTTAAGACAGTCTATTCTAGCTTTATAACCAGAAATCTCAATAATTTTTATCCGTTTTAAAGTAACTTCTTCACTTCTACAAAGTTTATCGTGTTCTGCTTATCTGAAGCCACTTACTCTGTTCTGTAGGTTTTCACCCTGTGCATACAAAGAACAGAATAAAACCAAAAATGCTAGTAAAAAGACCCATATTCTTCCAGCATGTTTTCAGTACTCCCAAAAGGAAGGCAGAAAGCAGAGATAGGCTTTACACACAGTATTTCTCCAAAGCCAGCAAAACTGAGCAGGTTACTCGTGTGGAAAACTGGTTCCAAAGCCCGTCTGTCATGAGGAAATCTTTCCCAAGGAAGCCTCAGCAGTAATGCTTCCGTTCATCTCAGCTTTAATAGTGTGCTATGGGCAAGATGCTGATCCTTTGCATTATCTTATCCCAGACCATATAACCCCTTATAGAGTAAAGCCATTGAAAGGAAAGATTGTTTTGTGATTATCACTCCTAAGGCTCAGAAAATGTAGGTCAACAGCTCCGCCAGAAACTGTCCAAGCAAGTTCCCATAATGTGTGCAGTTCTCAGCCTTTAAAAGCAAAATAATTAGTCCTCACTCATCATAGACATTTTGAGAGGATCAGAAAAAATCCATCAGTGCTACTGAAGGTCTATACAAGAGTTTATACAGAAAGAACTGGCTCCTTGCAGTCTAACATCAGTCTAAGACAGCGAAGACACAGAATGAATGTTGTGAAAATATATGTCCTTCTCAGCTTTCGGTTTTGTTGGTCTTTTAAGTAATCAAACAGTCTGAGATTCTTCATGGACCCTTTCCTAGATTTTTGTTTCCCAGCTGTTCCTTTGACTGATTCCCTTATAAGGGCTTTTTTATTTTTCTGGACTGGTAAAAACAAGGCCCATCTGGCCTATGAAGCAGGGTGAATTAAGAGATACTTGATGTGTTCGTGGCTCTCGCAACTTAACCACAGTTACATATGTGTTTGCCTGAATTGTAGACCAAGGGCCCTTTGACAATTTGTTAGAAGTCTCATAACAATATGAAATTTGGTTCTCCAGTGATAATTAACATCTGTTATCAAAATTTATATTTTGAACACTTATATATTACATACATATTCATTTTAGGCTTACATCATTCTATTTTCAAAGTAATTAGATGTCAATTGGAGCTGGGAATATGTTTGTAATTTTGATTTCACTATCTAATCGGCTTTTTTACTTTCTCTTGATGTAACTGTTACACAGTATTATTGATAATTGTGACTACAACACCAGCACTAGACAGTGGGAAGACAAGATGTTCCTGAAATCTTCCCAAAAGCGAGGTTCTGCAGAGACTGAGTGCTTATGTGCAAGACCATTTTGAATGTCCAAGAGCTCTTCCTGACTGACGTTTTCTTTAATTTCTTCTCATATAATTTCCTTGAAATATGAAGTATCTGGTTATGCATTCACCAAAGACCTTGCGTTAGTTGTTCATTAAATATGCAGAGCCTTCTTTTAGTAAAAAGAGATGTCCAGTAGCGACAATTTTCTATAACAGCTATGTTGATGTAGAAGACCACCTGTGTCTGGCTATATAGCTTGCTTTCATTTCAGATTCACAATTCTTTATATGTCTTACCCACTAAATTAGAAAGGTAAACATGAATTCCTTTATGTAAGGAACATTATTGAATTTTTTTTGTTGTTACCTGAAAACTCTTCTTTCTAGGAATATTTTCAAGCCGTATCAGCCACTGCTAAGGGACATATATACATACACATTTTATTCTATATCACATCAAATACCTGGCTCAGTAGTACTACAGTTTCTGTCTCCAAAACACTACAATCGTGCACAATCAGCATAAAAGTAGCACAGGAAACAAACAGACATATTGGTGCTCACTCTAGTTGAAAAGGGTACATTGGGTCAACTTCTACTCCTATAAATTATATTTAAACTTTCTAGAACTAATTTTCCAAATTAAATTTTCTTTAAAAATGTTTGGTTCTAATGAACCTCCAGTTCTTCTGATACATTGGATCTGTGCATGAAAAGTTAACATTTAATTTTGGGGTAGGCTATTTATTTCAGGGCCAAATGACACCTTTTCAGCAGAGATTATTATAATTTTAAAACTATGGCTCTCAGACTGTTTGTCTAATTCCAAATACCTTGCACTGTCTCTCATTCTGGACAAAGAGTGGAACAAAATGAACTAGGGTTTTTTTAAGAAAAGTAATTCCAATATTTTAGAGATGTACTGGAAAAAGTAATAATAATAATATCTCTCTGACTGAGAAAAAAGATACAAACAAAATGTGCTCTAGCAAAGAATTTGACTAAAAATTCTGAAAATAAAAGAGATAAGACATTGTCAAGTATTTTTCAGTATCTGAGAATTTTCTCAGAAGCCGGGAACAGGGCATGAAGTTCTCAATTCTGATATAAATTGTTCTGAGAAGGAACTTAGTTTCTTAAATTTATCAAAGATAATTTTATACCTTTGGATTGAAATCTCTGAATAAGAAGATTAAAGTACATGTGACTGAGTAGTTTAAGTATTTTATTTTTCTTTTTTGTGACCACATCAATTTACATCTGCTGAGATGCTGATGTGTCTTCAGATTGAGGAAATAATTTTTTTACACTCTTACCAATATGAAATTACAGAAAAATATTCTCAAAATTAAAGGCATTTAAGGGATATCAGCATATAAGCACATATTTACCAAATGCCTTTCGTTAGATGTTCATTAAAGAAATATTCAGAAATTTATGATAGTGAAAACCTAAGATTTTTCATCTAATAGAACCTACTACCACAGCATTTCACTGCTGCAGTATTCTGGGCTTGCAGTTGTCAAAAAGTAGTGGTCATATCTAAGGTGGCAACTGCAATAGTCTGTATACAGTCTTTGTGTACGGTAATGCTGAGTATGTTTCTGGCCGTGTTTACTTACTGCTGCAAACAGAACTTGCAATGGCAGAAATGATATCGTTCTTGAAATGCAAAAGCTTAAGAAATGAGACTGATCTGACCAATACCTCAAATTTCATGTACTGGTTGCCAAAGAGAAAATGTTACGAGAAGTTAATGGGTTTTGGTGATTTTACCTCCTTCGCTATCAAATATACAGATCATAGTAACCCTCAGAATCTCATAAATTTCTTTTAAAAACCTGGTGGACCTTATTTTTCAAAATGATAACAAATGTTTATAAAATCCTACTCTTTGCATATATTCCCTGATTATAGAGTTAGATAATTAGAGAATCTTTAATGTAGAATCAGCACTCTTTATGCAGTATCTAAAATGAAGTGACTATTTTAAAGAACATTTAGGTTACGATTTGGAAAAATCTATTAGGGAAAGCCTCCTGAACAATCTATGCATTTCTGAAACTGGAACCAAAAGGCTAATTATACCAGTGCAATACCATACTGATGCAGCTGTCTGACTTTTGTGATTTGAGTCAGATAGATATCTCAGCATACCTGTGTTATTCCATTTAAATATATTAGTTCAGGTGGAGATAATGTCTGTATTTTTAGCACAGTACTTCATTGTACCATATGCACATACTCTGCAGCTTGATGTTTCTTTAAAAAAAGGGCCTTACAGACAGAAAATGGCATCCCATGAATTTCAATGGGACTATAGCAAGACAGTTACCTCAGATAGTCTAAAAAACATTGATGATATCAGAAACTTTGTTTTTAATACATGTTTCAAGACGGTCTTTCCTTGAACATAAGTCTTATTTAAGGTGAGGTAAAGGAACAGAGATAGGGAAAAGGTCACTAAAGTGACAACCCACCCTTTCTGCCAAAATATGTTGTTTACAATTCTGTGCTTGATTTACAGCATGATCTCTGCTGGCAGAGGGAAAAGGTTGAGAGGTCTCAGATCTGACCCTTTATTATCCGTCTTTTTGGAATAATGACAAGGTTAGGAAGCATCCACAAAATATGTATAAACTTACCTACTGCATTCCACCAATATTTGTCAGGTCTGTATACTCAGATGTATGACTCTGGGAAACAGACAATGACATTAGACATGCTAATACAGGACGGTCTGGGCAGGTTGAAACCTCATGCGGTTCATCCAAACTGAAAGCAGAGCCTGGACCCTGGCACAGATGAAGCCCTGCAGCAGGACAGGCTGAGGTCAAACCGGAGCAGCAGAAAAAGCCCCAGGGCCTCAGGAACACCATGTTGGCTCTGAGACAACAGTAACCCTAGGCAGGAAAGAAATCCTCACCACATTCTGGGTTACATGAGCTAGGGTGTTGCCAGAAAGTCTGGGGAAGGATCCTGCCATGCTGAACTGGAGCCTTCAGACAAACCTGAATGCTTTGCCCAACCTGAGGCTGTCCCATGTGAGAAAGACATTGATGTATTAGAGCAAGTCCCACAGAGGCCAGTGAAGTGTCTGCGGTTGGAGCACAGGGCATCCAAGGACAGGCTGTGGTAGCTGGGTTATTTCAACCTTAAGAAGAAGAGATTTCAATGAAGAGTGCGTTGCTGTCTTCAAGTAAGAGGAGAGTAGACAGAACCAGATTCTGTCAATAGGTGCACATTGACAAGTGAAGACAGAACAAAAAATAATCAGATTAGATGCAATGACTTTTTCCTTTTTCTTTTTTCTTTTTTCTTTTTAATTTTCTTTTTTCTTTTTTCTTTTTAATTTTCTTTTTCTTCTTCTTAATTTTCTTTCTTTTTCTTTTCCTTTTTATTTTCCGTTTCCTTTTTCTTTTTCATTTTTTTCTTTTTCTTTTCCTTTTCCTTTTCCTTTTCCTTTTTCTTTTTTCTTTTTATTTTTTCTTTTTCTTTCTCTTTTTCTTTTTCTTTCTCTTTTTCTTTTTCTTTTTCTTTCTCTTTCTCTTTCTCTTTCTCTTTCTCTTTCTCTTTCTCTTTCTCTTTCTCTTTTTCTTTTAATTTTTCTTTTTCTTTTCATTTTTGTTTTCCTCTTCTTTTTTTCCTTTCTTTTTCCTTTCTCTTTTCCTTTCTCTTTTTCTTTTCGTCTTCTCATAAGGGTACTCAAACCCTAGAAGCCCTCCTTGAGAAGGACGCTGGAGTAGAAAACCTCCAGAGATACTTTCTGACCTCAACTATTCCATAGTTCCATCATTTTATGATGTGTCTGTAGCAGCATGAGCTGTGGTGAGATAGAGTTCTCAGAGATCTTCTCACCCTGATGTTTATCACAGAGTAGGCCTTTCTGGTACACATTCGTTATTAAAACCCTAAGAATTCATCCAAGCTGCAGAAAACAAATACAGATAATTCAATCTGGTCATATTTTCCCCTGAAAAATTAAAATATAACAAAGCTGTGAAAAGATTAAAAAAAGGAGAAAGATAACTTGTCGTAAGTGTGAGCACTTGCAAGACTGACGTGTTTTTAAGGGGGTAAAAAGACTCCAACCATTTTGAAACATAAAGAAAAAGACAGAACAAAATTGAAATGAATTTTTAGATTAAATCTAACAAATGTTTGGAACACTCTTTTTCAGAGAGTAATCAGAAAGGTCAGAAACCGAAACTTGTGCCAGAATGAGGGAAAGTAGTCTGACTAATATGGACATTGATACTTGAAACTGCTGGTTGAAGTATTTGAAGATGCAACACATACTTCTGGAATCCAGTTTGATTCCTGGTTGCAATTGTTGGAGATGATTACAACCGGTCTGTAGAAGTTTTCATGTTCACAGGGCCGAAATGATTACACGTATACTGCCGGTATATAATCCTCAGATGTGAACGTTGCATTCACATACATACAATGCACGAAAAATTCAGGAAACAAAGGAACTGCTAGTGTTTGCAGATTCTGCTATGACATTAAAAGCTAGCTTCTCTTTGTGATAAGCGCATAAAGCAACAAGAATCAAGACAGAGCAGATGATTTATGCAGCTGCTACAGCAAGTGCTTCAATCACATTTATTTGTCATTTTACAGCAATTCACATGTGGATAACATTGAGATTTACATGCTGAACTGCCAGTTTTTAGGAGATTTTTCAGCTTATGAATATATAATATGAATTGAAGACCTTTCAAAAAAGGTAATTATTTTTCTGCCGAATGATAGATTATATAGATGGTATCTTATTACAAACTTCATATACCAGTTCAAATAGCAGTTCTAACTGTTCCAATTAATTTATTTTTCTTGAAGATTTAGAAAGCCCTATAAAATGATTGTTGGAAAATTAAAAAAAAAAAAAAAGAAAAAAGAAGAAAAAAATTAAAGGAAGTAAATACCTAGTAATGAAGTGTCCAGGAATAAAGTGGAGAAGCTACAGAGTCACAGAAGAAGAATACTGTGTTATACTGCTTATTGTGCTGGTTTTAAATTGCATTTAGAAAAAAAAGTTTCTTAAACATTTTTGACAAATGACTTCTACAAGTGTCTATATCTTAGCACTCATATACACCTCAGTAACATTAATTTACAGCTTCTGGTAATGTCATGGAAGGAACTTCTGTAGGATCAAAATTCCACTTATTTATGTAAGTAAATGTAAACTGGTAGAAATAGAGATGCTGACTAAACAGCGTATTATATTTGAATAGCCACTGCCATTGCGCAATCAAAAAAATCAAACAGCTGTTCACATTTCTAATTGAGCTTTGTTGATGTGTCATGGCTCTGGACCTGGGAGGTAAGTCACTGTGTGGCTGTAGCAGTTTTGACTTTAAATTCTCTATTCTTGGAGTAGTTGGAAACACTGTTTTAAGTTTACATAGAGTTCCTTTCAGTATGAAGATAATAGACTTCAGTAGCTCTTCGTATTGTCAGATGAAGATCAATCCATTCATTGACTTCACTCTCATAGCAGACATATAAAGAAAATAGTGTAAATAAAAATCAAAGGTTAATATAGTTTAGAATTTGTAAGATGAAAGAAAAACATGAAGAACCTGCTTCTAAAGAGGCTTAAACCTCCAAACCTTACCAAGGACTTCTGAGCCAAAATCCATGTACAACACCACAGAAAAAGACTGTAGCAGAAAGGACAACAGAAAACAGATCTCTGAATATAGAACAGTATATGAATATTGTGTCTCGACCCATTGTCCACTCCTGCTTTCATTTGTCCTCACTGAATTTCCTTTATTGTGAAACAAAGGTGAACATGTTAAAAGATGGGATGGTGCAAAAAGTAGCTTGAAGGAAAATACATTTGCCATCAGTCTTCATAGGATAGATTGTCTCTAGTGAACAAATTGCAGCTATTTCACAAGTGTGATTCTGATAAAAGAACTCTTGACAATGAAAACCATAGCAAATTTCTAATGCTATCATTGACACATTAAGCCATTTCAATGGTTCCAGAAATAGTACCGTGGAGAAATTAGAGTTTATTTACTTCTGATATTATCAACTTTTTAAACAAGGATATTTCTGAAAGATGCAACATTATAGCTTGAAAATTGGCTGCATGATTATGTAGATTTTGTTTATGAAAGTCTGATAAAAAGGAATACTTTTGTATGCAAGCATGTAATGAATAGAAAGTTCAAAATGCTTAGTACTCTGTCTAGGAAATGTCTTCTATCCAACAGAGAGAGCTTTTCATGGTGTGCCAAAACTGAGATGAATTTATGTTTCAAACAGACACTCACCGATCTCTCTGATTAGGATCCAAATGTTGCATCTTTTTCCCTTGCAATACAATTTTTCAGTGGTGAAACTGAAAGGAGAGAAAAGTCACGATTTTTTTTTTTTTTCTCCAGAAATGTTCAGGAGACGATTTCCCCATGGAGAAATGAGAGCTTTAATCCTACTCCCAGACATTTTAGATTCCTGAAGATAATCAGGAATACAGAGCTGTATAACTAGGATGCTTCAAATATCCTTCAGTCCCTAATAGTACAATTTCTCCATCAAGGACCTCTCACTGAGGATTACACTAAATAAAACTTCTCTAATGTGGAAAAGCAGCAAAGTATCAGAAGACACTACTTTCCCCAGGAAATCTCTGGGGTTTTGCAAGGAAGAATCTTGTTCTGTCCCATACAACTACTATTTCTGGACCTTCAAACATCTTCATCATCAACAACAACAACAACAACAACCATCACCTGTGAGAAAAGAATTGTGTGGTGTCGTAAAGATAGCTTTCCCAACTGTGTTCCTATTCTGTTGCACAGGCAAAGATACCAGAGCAGTGTGAAGGCTCCCAAGAGAGCTGTTATCAGTCATCCAAGTTCTTTACATTCTCAAGAAAATGCTTCCCAGATGATCTTTCTCGTTTTTGTTTGTTTATTTGTTTGGTTTTTTTTGTTTTTTTTTTTTGTATGATGTATGTAGATTTCTGTAAAATTGTTCTTAAAAAAAAAAGAAAAAAAGACAATGTAGTCTGGAGTACAGTGACTGGACAACATCTGAAAGCCTACAGCTGCTAACTGCCTGTGTGGCATCTACTGAGCTCTGAACAAAACCTGTATCTCTGTGAATCAACATACAGATTTTCACCTGCCCCCTTACTTCAACATGCAACTTCTCGAAGTCCATGTTATATTTTTCCTTTCTTAAACAGCCTAAGGAGATAAAGAATATTAAGGTTGAGAAGTTGAGAAAGGAGATGTGAATTAAGTTGCAAAGAAGCAATATGGGTAGAGAGCCCTACCTGTTTCAGTGTTCTTACAAAGCCTTGTGTACTTAAAAATTATTTTTGCTTGTTTTATTTTTAGAAACAATTTTACAACATTTTTAAGCAAGATGTGACTGTGCAATGTAAGCAAATCTCCCTTGGCAAGGTATAATTCAAATATTTGTGCCTGCGTTTATCCCCAGTTAGATGACATTGGAAAAATGGAGAGTTGTGCTGTTGGGTTGACTATGTTACCTAAGAGAGTTGGTAATCTTTTGACTATTTTTTTTCTTTTCTTATTTTACTCTAAATAATAAATTATAAATGTGAAGAGTTCTGATCTGTTGAGTGAAATGCAGATCAAACTTGCATTTCAAAAAAACCTGAAATATATAAATTAAATTTTATATCTCCTCTACAACTGCTTCCCAGAGTGCAGAAATAGTAATTTTCTAATTGTTTATCCCTTGCTATTTTGAATGTATGTCCAAGTTGAAGCGAACTACACAATGAACTACACAGTGAACTGATATGGGCAGAGGAAAAAATAGGAGAGGAAAATACTTTTTCTTTTCATTTTTGATATTAAGTGAGAGGTTAACAATATATGAGATTAGATGAAGCATACACATCTGCCAATAATAGCTGCGTATCCTTCCTTACCTTTAAATAAAGCATTTATAAGCATAAAACATGCAAGTGTTGAGTACAAGGAAGACCAGAGGCTGTGATACAGAGAAGATAAGAGTAATAATTTTCTGCTTAAGTTTTCATGGTCTGAAGTGTTCATGGTCTTTTTAATCGTTATTTTTTGATTGCTAAGTTAACATTTTGCCTACTGGCTATAATAGTTTATACTTCTGATTATTTCCAAAACCAACTTATGTTCATTAGAAAAGTGTTACAGGTGTCATTTTGATATTTTACTCAAATAACTGTTAGCAGTAATTTAAAATATAGTTTATTTCCCAGTTCATGCAGAATCTTTTATTCCTGAGAGGACTTTACTTGATTTAACACTTACCTAGTTTTGCTATCATGTACTTTACCACTGAGCTTGATTTAAAAAATATTTACCTTGGGCAAATTAGCAGTCAAGTGAAGACAGAGGTGATTTGTACCACATCTCAAGTAGTGTTGAGGTGACACTGAATAAATCTGTATTTTACCATTTAATGATACTTTTGCGGTGCTTAAAAACTCTGTAACTGGAGCAACATACAAAGGCACAGTAGTCTCAATTAAAAAAACTTTCCTAGCCTAGGTTGCTGGAGAAGAAAAAGTGGAACGAATACAGCTATTTAAATACCAGAAAAAGAATTTGAAGAATCCATTCACTGCATTCTTCATATTAAGTTCATGACTGGGACAAGCTGGACTTTTTTCATACTTCTGATGCAATTTTTGCTGACATGTCGTATTCTTTTAGTTATCCCTGCTATCATGCCTTTTGGAGCACCAAGAAGAATTTAAAATATTAGTAGGATATATATATCACTTTGAAAGCCAGCAGGAAGCAGGCAAAGGGGAGTTCTAGGGAATTAACAATAGCCCCAAAAAAAGAATAAAAAAATCATCATGTAATAAGTTATGTTAAAATTCAAAAAGCAGATAGACTTCAAAAGGTAATGACTACAGTTAGTGTCGAAAAATTCAAGTTGTTTTCAAACTATGCGGTTGGTTTGCCAACCTTGGTCAAGATATGAAATCATGGAACTCCCTATTTATCTGCATATATGGATAGCCTACACACATCTCACCAAGCCCTGTGTGATGTTCTAGCATTAACTACTAGATAATGCATGGCTGTCTCTGATGCTGGCTACTACATGTCTTTGTTCCTGCGAAGATTGACAGCTCCCTCTACTGTTCTCATCGTGAGGTGCTCAGAAAAAAGTCTAATTTTCCTGCACAGAACGTTAGACTCTCACAGCTTGTCAATTAACGGTCATCGGGCTGGCACGTTTTCAAACATTGGCTGGCATTCAGATGCCTGGTGGCACCTTTAGGACACCTGTTTGGAGAACCAATCCATTTCAAAACAGAGCTTGGTAGTGTTATTAAAGCAAGGTATGAGAATAACTTTTTTCCTTCCCTTTTTTTTTTTTTTTTTTTTTTTATAGCTTTCTATTTCTGTTTGTACCCATCTGGTCTATTTACCACAGATGCAGACTTATGAAAGCTGTCCTGCTTGGCAATTGAAGTCTGACTTAAGGAACCGATATTAAAGCACTGCATAGATGCTGTAACATACTACTCACTATTCTCCTAAAATCCAGCAATATGTTCCTTCTTTTCTTTGATTTTCATCTCATCTTAACCATGTTTTTCATTCAATTATTTAGTAGTTCACTAAGTCAGATTGGTAAAGAAAATGTCTCTTTTGCTTTTATTTTTCTACATTTAGGTGTTATTTGTTCATTCTTTATGGTGAAATATATAAGTCAAATTAAAGCTTGTACTCCATGAAAGAAAACAGAAGAAGAGAGTGACTGATGCATGTTCTCTGACATGTTATAATGATATATGCTAGACCAAACTTCTCAGGGATTATATTATCTATGAAGGTTCAAATAGTATTGAGTAAAAAACCATCAGATTGACTGTTAAGTTTCTTACCCTAACAAATCCTAAGCAAAGAAAAACAATAGCCTGAATCTAAATATTGTCTATATGACAAATTCATTGCATGATTTTTTTCTTATCAAACTCTCACATAAGCATACATGATTTTGAAAGATATTTAAATACCCAGCAGAAACAGCAGAGCCCATATCACCCTTAAAGACAACTCAACACATTGTTCTTGCTGTGTAAATCAGTTATAGTACGTGTAAGATTTCTTGTACAGAAGTTTTGAAATAAAACCTCCATCTGCTATAGAAACACAGCAAAAATGCAGCGCAACTTTCTGAAACAGTAGGGTCTGAACCATTCTTTTCATGGCCTAGTTTATTCTTTCTTTATCTTATCATGCACATTTATCTTATCATGACATCCCCCATAAGAGGAAAATCTGGTAATGCAATTAAGAATCGTTAAAATTTCTATGAGTTTTTTGACCTTAGTGAAAATAAAAGATAAAACATAAATACTGAGTGATGTATGCACTGAAAGCAGTTGCTGCCTTCCTGCCTTCTTATTTCACTGAATTAGCATACCTGTCAGTTTTAGGAATCATATTTTCTATTTAAAAGTATTGTTCACTAGATCATTGTCCAAAGGATTGTGCATGGTAGTTGAAACATTACAGGTAATTTCAAAATTTTCTTATTAAGATTACTGTTAGAGGTGTAAGCTTGGCATTTGTGTGCTGAAATATGTTAGCCCCACAGTTCAGTTTCAACAATGGGTTTTTACAAATGAATTACAGTGAATGTCAAAAAAAGTTGCTGTTGGCTCCCTGAATGGCTGATCTCTCCACTAGCTTTCTTGTGACTCCCTTCAGATAGCTTCACCAGAACAAAGTAATATTGTCTGTTAAAGATTTGGCTGTTAACCTCAAAGATTATCCCTTCTGAATGATATTTACAGGCAAGCTCTGTATTTATTGAAGACATATTTTTTCCCCCAAGCACAGCTACTGTTTACCAAGCAGGTGTTCTCAGTCTGACTGCATCTCAGTCATGTCCTAGCAGAAATGCTTAGTTGTCACTTCTAAAGTAATCATCTTTTTCTTAGAGGGAAAGGATAACCAATGAAAACCAAAATCATCTGCCATTCGCATTGCAAAAGGAAGAGACATTACTGTTATCAATAAACCAGAGTAGTTCTGCTTTAATGAAAAAAGTATTTATTTTCCGTGGCTGATGCATCTAACTTTTTAAGTATGACTTTTGGACAAAGTATTTATTTTTGTCAATAGGTTTAATTATTTCTGTAGATTTTAAAAACACTACATTAACCAAATAGCTGCATTCCCAGAATAAGAAGTTATCTTCATTCTGAAGCAGAAATTGGGAGCTTTACAACACAGTACACTCAATATATGCTTTGTCTCTCTAACTGTGCACCAAGTATACATGCATAGCCACTTATACATGCATATTCTTCATTGGTAGCACTGCATAAATTCCCTTCCATGCTTTGTTGTTTTGGAGACGTCTCTTGTATAGAGCCATACAGTGTAAACCCAAGCTGTGGGTTGGCTCATTACTGAACCAGTGCCTGATCCAATTAAAATGACATGTTACATATTCAAGAAAGCTGATTGGAAATCATGTCGGGGATATGTACTATAGCTCTGACTTTCTTCCCTAAATTTTAATTGATAATGTAATAAGTTGATGATATGCTATTATAGCTTGTGCTAGACTTTACTACTGCTTTACACTATCTGTAGTACAGTGATCTTAAGCTGTCTGTCTCCTTAAAATAAAAGGAAGACATGCACAGGTCTGTCTTTTACTCTCTATTTCACTGCATCTCTGATGAATTCAAATTTTACACCACGTTACAGAGTTTTGCATATTTTTCCTGTTGTAGCCTCCTGGGATCACAGGTAATAAAACTACACATTTCCATTAGACTAGACAGAACGTGACACAGTGCTTCTATTTGATGATTACCTACTTATACAAATGATATTGCGTGGTTCTAAACCAAAAGTGAGATAGTTACACCTGTCAGGTGCATCTCCTGTACCCCAAAATGCATCACTCTGTTTTGAATTGTCTATTCTAACGCAAGGTTCTGCTTAATCTGGTTTTTTATTAACTGATATTTTCACAGTACAAGTGTCTCTCTGCTCCCCATTTCCAGTATTAACTGTCATTGTACTACAAAATTCTTTTTTTCTTTTACGTGGTCTTTCCCATCATGTAGTGAGATTAACTTGGGCTTTCTGTTTATCATTAATAAGGCACTGAATAGTCATTTTTAAGCAGGTATTGTTAGCAAATCCTTTCTTCTCAAAAGTATACATATGAAGCATGATATACTGCATCAGCTAATGTCAGTTTGTATACGTAGTTTATCATTATTGCTGTGTCACTATTACAGGATTATCCTGATTTCTATTCTGCATTGTAACTCTCATCAAGCCTTAGGGTCAGGATAAGCTACCCAT
This sequence comes from Cariama cristata, assembly GCF_000690535.1. Taxonomy (NCBI): domain Eukaryota; kingdom Metazoa; phylum Chordata; class Aves; order Cariamiformes; family Cariamidae; genus Cariama; species Cariama cristata. The sequence continues at coordinate 27,206 of NW_009632930.1, read as the reverse complement.
TAATCATGTTCTTACAAGAACCGAACAAATCCTCTTTAATTTGAATCTGCTTCAGTTAGACTTGCTTTGTAAAATGTGAGATAGCCAATTACACATGCATAATGCTGAAACCTTTTGCAACTCTTTATTACCATAAACTTATTGGAAATCATGGTGCATTTGAGATGTCCAACAGAGACATCTTGTAAAAATGAATGGGGAAACTGATGTAGTATAACTTTGGTACTTGGATTCTCTAGCAATTTTCTTCTAATTTAAAACAGTAAGCATATTAATATCATGATTATACAAATACTGTTCTCCAGATAGTGATATTTTCTTTAATCTGAAGGGCATTTCTAATTTCCCTGAATGAAGTATTCTTGCATTTATAGTCCTTTTCTAACAGAGAGAGGTGTGTGCACATATGCATTATGTTGCTTGTCTTACTTTCCCTAATTCCTCTTTCCAAAGTTGTAGTACTATAGGGATATGTGGTGAACAAAACATCTTCCATGCTTTCCTCCCATTTGCTTATGTTGATATTAATATAAACATGATTCAAAAGCAGCCTCGATGGAAGCAAAAAAATAGCAGCAAGTTTTTCAGGGAAGCAAGGGACCAACCCTGGATGACAAGTCCTCTCTTCAGGGAAGGTCTTCTTCTCCTAGACTCTTGTCAGCTACACCTTCCTCCTAAAAGAGAGAGCACAAGAAGGAATACTTGATAAAGCCTCAAATTTCTGCGTGTCATAAACGGTACACTTCATATACAGGGCAACACAGATTTGTTCTTCTAGGTGCATAAGGCAACAAGTAGTTAGAATAAGGGTGTAAGATAAGCATGGGCAATAAACATAATTCTATCCAATGTCACCCTTGGCAAGGGAGGGAGGCATTTTGACAGTTTCATACCTGTCCTGTTTATTTGCACAAGCCTGTGAGATTACAACTCTGATCTTCTAGCATTCAATACCTAATTCATGGATGTGGTCACACCTCCCTCTTTGCTCTTTCCCCACCAGGTATCTGTGCTTCAATTTTTTGGCAAACCTACAGGTAAAATACTAAACTGGACACAATTCCTATTCAATTCCCCGAAGTACATTTCACTTCTTGTTTTAGTGCAGCTCTGATAGCTCTGCACTGCAGAATAAAAGCAGCACTGACCAAAAAGTAAAATTTGTGTTTATAGAGATGTTCTTATGAACAAAGAGAATTTGCAAGGATATAGCAATTTGTAGTAGTCCATAACTACTTTACAAGAAACAATACAAAATTTTCCACATATACTAAAATTTAACAAACTTACCTATGGCAAAATGTTTGCAAAAGGCTGTATTAAATGAAGTTTTATATTACCTATGGCAAAAAAGTGTATGTCTAATGGCAGTAATGTTAATATTCACTTACAAAGCAGAAAAAGGTTGACTTAGTGTAGAAAAAAATTTTCTTTTTTTGTTGTTTATGGATGTTTAACTAATTACCGCTGACAGTAACAAAAAATTAACAGGGGATGTTTACTTCGTAATATTACTATGAATGTCAAGTCTGATGTTTGTACTAACAGATAACTTGTGATAACCAGGAAGAAAAAAGAAAAATTATAGATTGTGAGTTTTTTATGAGTAAAATGGATCCCTTTTATATTTTACAATTTTTAACCATTACAGCAGCTGTGAATACTCTTTGACTTGCAGTATAGGATGCTTAAAATGATAAAAGTCTCATAATGCTGGATTCTACACTCAGTTAAGCTTCTCAAATATTGTATTTGCTTCCTGTAACAAAACTCTAAGGAAAATGAAGAGACAGAGGTACAGACATTGACCAAAAATACCTATTAAAGCCCACATACTTATTGGAGAAAAGACCCAGGAAAGATGTCCTGAAGCAAATTATGAGAGAAAAGAGTATTGCCTGAGGAAATGATAGAATGAAGATTCAGAGATATCTTCAAATGTACCCAGGGAGAGCCAGCTATAGGCATAGAGTGTTATGTGCCAAAACAGTGAGAAAACATCCCACAATAAATACAGGCTAGTGCAATGGATGGTGAAGGAGAAACAACTCTCTGAATGACCCATTATTGTAACAATGAGGTTTAGTACTGTAGAGAGCCCAGTGCTAGTCTTTTTTCTGATTTGCAGGCCAGAACAAGACACTGGAGAGAAAACAGGAGGGAGGATGTGAATTATGATCTTTGAGGTCTCTTCCAACCATAATGATTCTATGATTCTGTTATTTCCAAAGGATTTTTCTTTCAATATGCTCAAAGAAAGAAATGAAATCACTGCATGGCCTTAGTGACCTTTGGACTCATTTTCTTTTCTGCCCTTCCTTGTCTAAAAGCCTTGTAAGACAGCAAATCTCTTCCTCCTGTGGAGGAAGACTGAAGTAATTATTTCAGGAACACATTGGTTCTTGTCAGGAAAGTGCATTTAAGAGCCATCACTATATATCCACTTCCTCCTCCTCATACAAAGTTACACAGTTTCATTTACTATGAGAATAGATTTTGTGAGATTAGAGTTCATTCATGCCTTTCCTGCAGACTGTTGGCAGCAGAATTAAAACCAGATTTCAGAAGTGATCTAGGTAGATGAGATCCGTTTTCAAAAAAAGCCTTAGGAATGTAAATTCTAGTGACCTTTTCTTACAAATATTTTCATTAAAGATACAGATGATAAATGTTCATCCATAAATTTTTTTAAGAATTTCAGGTTAAATGCTGTAAACAAGGATGCTTTTTGCTTTCTCCTTTCCTGTCTTCCTATGGCAATTTCAAGATTCGGTCTACGTGTAATTTATTAATTTGTGTTAATTTTGTAAAAATTGCCACAATCTGTAGTGAGTTAGCCAGATACTGACAAGGACCCTGACATATGTCACCTATTCCCAGTGGAAGAAGTTTCAAAGCAAACTAAAGAAATCATGAGATTTAACAACTATGCTCTGACTGTTGAAAAGCAGGCATATAAATAGGAACAAAGGCTCTCAGACTGAGAAGAGGATTTATTTGACTTACAGGGACATTGACCAAGGGAGATAGAAAAAGCTACATTTTCCAGAGGAGAAATCATTAGCAGAAATGTCTTTGAATACTGAAAAGCAGGTTGGTTAATTTCTGAAGACTATAGTAAAATTTTAAAAAATCAAGACCAGTAATGACATGTGAGCATTTTAATGCTACATTTAGAAGTGTAAATTTGGTTTAAGTTTTTATAAAGATTCAACTTTGGAATTATTTGCTGCATATTTAAACTACTGGAAGTTACGTGAAGGGTCTATAAGATTACACTATGGAAAAGACTGTGGTCATAATAGAATTTTTTAAGAGATGAAAAGGGAGGCTATTTATTGGTCTATGTTACAGGTTCTTTCTATTTCCTGCAGGTTAAAAACAGTGTGTTGAATTTCTGATGGAAGAGTACCTTTCCCCCTCATATGAGAAAGTGTAAACAGCATCATTCTCAATTGAGATAAGCACCAGGACTATAGTGGATTGAGGGTGGGTCCAGTTTGATGTCACCACTGAGATATTCAGCAGAAGGAGATGTGATAGAGAAGCAACATTTAGCTATTAGAATGCTAACATCTGCATAATGGACCTTGTTTTATGCCTTCTGTTTACATAGGATTTACCACAATGTATTTCTATTCTTTAGGGTAACTCAAAGAGTAAGTTTCCAGTCATGAATGTACTATATGTGGCATCTCATTTTGCATTCCAATATCTTATAAGGATACTGAAAGGGCATGTTTTGTAGACCTAATGAAGAGAGTCTGGGGATGTGGCCAGGTTGTTTACCTTTTCTGTTTTGTGGGTTTTTTTTGGTTTTGGTTTTTTTTTTTTTTTTTTTCATTTTATTTTACTCTATCATGCAGAAATATGAAAAAAAAATATCTGGTTTATCAGAGGGAAAAACAGGTTTTCACCGGAAAATATTGACTATAATCTCCAAAAAAATTAAGGAAAAATATTATCCTTTTAGAATCTGTGTCTAGATATGGAAATACTGTATGTCTGGGAAGAATTCAAAATAAAGAATTTGTTTAAAAAAGAAACAAAAAATAAACTCTTTAGTCATATACTTCAAGAGGACAATTAAATGTTAAAATCTCCACATTGCTATTCTACCCTGTGTGGTAAAATACCTACACTAAAACTTTCTGAGAAACTACTACTCACATGTTCAAAGTTATGAAGTTCTTAAATATAGATCTATTGCAACAATGTAAAAGTCTTCAGCCTACAACCTGTGACCCTAGCTGGTAAATGCTTTACAAGCACAACAGGAAAAGACAGGTTTCTATTCTCTCATTTAAGCTTGTATATTTATTCCTACATTTTAATTGTTAAAGACGAGAAATAAGATAAACTGTTTAGGGCCAGGCCAAAGAAACAAAGTATGATAAATACACAATACGATTTGATGACTGACTTACCAATATGAGTTTGCAAGATCTTGTACATATTGTGACACAGACGAGTCTAACATCAGGCTTAAAAAAAAGGTAAGCAGTATGCCAGTGGGTGCACAGGGTTTAAACAAGTTTCTATCCAGTTCATAACTGTGTTCTTGCATAATGGCCATAAATGGTGTATCAGAAAGAGTAAGAATAAGGCCACCAAATACAATGTTTTCCATGGATATCCTCCGTGTCTCTAGTAAAACTTCATGTGCGGAAATCCTAGGCCAGATGTGGTTTCTATGTTATTTAGAAAGCTTCAGAGCATTTCTGTTCCCCTGTTCAGTTCAGTATTTATTTGAACGCATGCTAAGAATCTGCGTGCATCCTGTCCAGTCTCTGCCACCAGAGGTGCAAGAAAACAACTGTTCTTTGTGTTGAATGAGTTCCTCCTACCTTCATCTGATACTCCTCGTTCTTGTTGCCAAAGGACAGAACAGTACATATTTTTTTTTCTGTTTGCTCCATTTACAGTTTTGTAGCCCTGTCTCATAACTGTCTTTAACTGTCTTTCTCCTAGGCTGTAGTATCCTATTTTACTTGATTGTTCTTCACAGAGAAGCCATTCCATAATTCTGAACATGCTTGATTTTTTTCCCTCTGAGATTTTTCTGTTCTACAAAGTAATTTTTGGAAGGGGAGACAAGAACTACACTCAGTATTCAAAAGGTCAATAAAACAAAAATTCAAAAACCGTCACAGTGATGTCTGCTGTTTTGTTTCCAATATGTTCCTAATGATTCCTTCTATTTGACTTAGCGGTTTTTTTTTTGTCATTCTTGCTCACTGAATCTTACATTTTCAAGGAAGAATCTATTACACTGACAAGGTTTTTTTGATTGACAATGCTAACACAGAGACCATAATTTCCAAAATAAAATGTTATGATTCGTTGGTAAGTCCATCATACTGAATTTCATGTTCAATTTCATTTTCCAACCATTTAATTTTATAAGATTCTTCTGTAATTCTTCACAGTCAGTCTTGTCCTTTATTCATTTTGTCCTGAAGAGGTTAGCATAATCTTACTGTTCACTTTCTTTTCTAGGCTAGTATAAACAAGTCTAACAGGGTAACTCCCCACCCATATCACTGCAAAACTCCACTGGTTGCACTCCTCCCTTCTGACCATTTATCCTTACCTTCAGTTTCCTGACTTTCAAATAATTATTGACGTAGTCTGAACATTTACCTCCTTCTTACCAGAGCTACTTATTTTCCCCAGTAAACTTTGATAAAGTTGGTTGTCATAAAACTTTTCGAAATTCAGGTATACCAGCTGAATTACCCTTAGGTATTTGCTATTCACCTTTTCAGGACAGTTCAGCAAAGCTGAAAGTGGAACTTCCTTGTATGGAAGCCATGCTGGCTTTTCATAAGGACATGCTACTCATGCAAGCATAGCATTCTATGTCAGAATGTTGAATAACTTGCTGAGTTCAGATATCAGGAGTTTACAAGGACAAGCCTGGACTTTTTTTTACTTTAAAAAATTTTTTACTGACATCTTGCCAGCCCATTTCAATTCTCTTAGACCAACGTACTTCTAAGTAAGACCTTGCCCAGCAGGACTAGGGAAGTGATTGTCCCCCAGTACTCAGCACTGATGAGGTCCCACCTCTAGTACAGTGTTCAGTTTTGGGCTCCTCTCTACCAGAAAGACATTGAGGTGCTGGAGCATGTCCAGAGAAGGGCAATGAAGGTGGTGAAGGGTCTGGAGGGTAAGTCTTTTGGGGAGCAGCTGAGGGAACTTGTATTGTTCAGCTTGGAGAAGCGGAGTCTGAGGGGAGACCTGGTAGCTCTCCACAAGTACCTGAAAGGAGGTTGTAGTGAAGTTGGGGTCGGCCTCTTTTCCCAGGCACTTAGTGACAGGACAAGAGGGCATAGTCTGAAACTGCACCAGGGAAAGTTCAGGCTAGAAATGAGGAGGCATTTCTTCACAGAAAGGGTCATTAGGCTTTGGAATGGGCTGCCCAGGGAGGTGATGAAGTCACCATTCCTGGAGAAGTTTAAGAAAAGAGTGGACGTGGCACTTAGTGCCATGGTCTAGTTGACATTGTGTTGTTAGGGTAAAGGTTGGACTCGATGATACCAGAGGTCTCCTCCAACCAAATCAATTCTGTGATTCTGTGATTCTTATACAATGTTAAGCAAAAAGTAGTCTAGTGTCATGTTAGGAAGGAAATCAAGTGATTCTTGCCAGCTTTTCAAGTTAAAGCATTCTTGATTAGAAGAACTTTTAGTCCATGCTTCTTTTAAGCTGCAAGTGGTACATACAGTTTAGGACTGCTCACAGGCGAGGAAACAATGCCTTGTAGTTGGCATCTGTACACTATTATTGTAAGCAGTATTGTTATTTGGACATTTTTTCATTTTGTTTACTATAATGAAGATACTAGGGAGTGAGTTAAAGTGTTAGTTCCACAATATCAATCCAACACACCTACCTATTGTTATTATAAAACCTTTGTCTAAATATTACATGATAGGCCTAAAAGGAAATGATAAACTGTGTTTCTATTCGACTCAGGAGTACTAGAAGTGATAGATGATCCCATGCATTGATTTACTGAGATAATAAGACATCCTCTCCCTCCCCCTCCAAATTCAAAGGACTCTCCCACTCCTTCTTTTTGGAGGAAGCGTCCTCCTAATTCCAGCATGAAACAGGAAAGATTGGATAGGTTTCCTACATACGAGTTTTACTGCGCTGGGTTTTAGAATTTTAACAGGATTTTTTTTTCCTTGTTGGTTCCTTCACTTACCATGGGATACGTAATTTCTTCATTTATCATAAACATAAACTATTTTTGTCCTATTTAAGTGATGTCCAGTTTAGATAATGTGCAGTAATTCTTTTTTTCTCCATGTAAAATTGGAATTTTAGCTTGTTTCATTTTTTCATATAATTATTGTGTATTGTTTCTAAATATTAGGAGGCAACATTATACCACAAGAACATGACAGAAATAACAATTTGAAGACTAAATGTTTTCCAATAGGAATTAATGGAAAATGAACTCAAGTTAGGTTTATGCTATCATTTTCTTGTATTACTTATAGATCTTAGTCATCAGTTTGTGAACATCCTCAGAGAAAACGTATGTGTGGAAAAAAGGAAAGCGGTTACAGCTAAAGCCCAAGTGACAGAGATTATTGTAATGAAATAAAAATTGAGAGATTTTACTGGATTTGAAAGCTACTGAAATTGAAAATTTTAAGTCAAATTCTTTGCTAATATAACTCCAAAGGATTTAGTGGACTTACTTCTGCAGATAATTTCTCTCTTAATGCACACAACCACTTTCAGTAAGAATGGAAATAAACTACTGAACAAAAATACAAAACATTTTTAATAGCTGCAAAAGTATAGTTCTTACAGAAATTAAGGGTTAAATACTTAGGGTCCATTTCCTTTTGGATTTGAAATGAAAATATGAATTCATTTTAAGAAATATATTCAGAAGAAATATTATGAAAACCATGCATTACTTGTAATGGAAGAAAAAACAATAATAAAAAAGGTCTTCAAAATTTCTAGCAAAAGTCACTCTTAAAAAAATAAAGGAGAAAAAACCCCAAAAGTCTTTAACCAATCTCGATTAAAAACCATTTAAATGCTTTATTTCCTGCTTACACAACTTCCCTGTTTACCCAGACCAAGTACCAGCTGATGTTGTGCAGCATCTTCCGATATAGTTGACAAGCTGCGCAGGAAGGAATGTTCCAGAACAAGTAATCAATACAAAGTTTGCTGAACTTGAGCCACCCTCCCTTATTCACTAGCCAAATGCTGCAAGATGCAATATTTGCCTTACAGCTCAAAAATTTTTACACAGTAAGGACTGTTTTGTCTTAAATAAGTATAAACCCTATGCATATACATACATGCAAATGAATTATCCAAAATAACACAGTATAGTTCATGCTGGGTTTTGTCTTTGAGGAAGACTATAAGAAAAAATATGAGTTCACAAATGACTGTAAAGACAGGTAGTCAAATCACTCATTACTCTAATAATCCTTAAATCTTGTTATCTAATGATAACAAGATCTTCAGGGACTATTTAAGCCAAGTTGTATAAAACTTATAGAAAACTCTATGAGGTTCAGCTTGTTGATCAATGGGTATTTCTTTGTTACGACCGTGGGTTAAGTAAATAAATATATTGATTTGGAAAAACATGTGCTTTTTCACATGCATAGCAGTAATTAGATGCCAAGCTTTTCATGAGATAAGATGAGATACACAGGTAAAGAAAGTATTGTACACTAATAACTACAAAAATATTCAAAGCAGGTTGTCTTTTTCCCATTTTCAGTAGTGAATTCAGGGACTTAAAAAAGTTGTGAATACCTTCTTTTTTTCTTTAAGTTTTATTGTGAAAATTATTTTGATTGATTTCAAAAGAGAAAAGAGGGAGAAGAGAAGACTCACCTCTGTCAATTTTGATCCCAAAATTCGAACTTCTCTTATTTGTCAAGAAAGATGGCCATTCATAAAAAAACAGGATATAGTATTGCGAAACTGATGTTTACTCTACATATGTATACGCGTACACATACACACAGGCATACACTACATATACATATACATATACATATACATATACATGTACATAGATGGAGAATTTATATGTATCTAGTTCAACCTTTAGATGATCATTGGAAAACAACATAGTACTAAAACAATCCTGTTTGATTATAATTTTAAAGAAGATCATAGATCTGATATCTTACTTCCAATATAAGAAACATATAATGCTGTTAAGATTATGTGGTGGATCTACATGTGAAAATGTGGCATTTGGACTCTGGTCAAAATGAGGGATGCACCTCACACTAAACAATCTAATGAAGAAATATGCAAGAAAAGCTGACCGTTTATATATTTATAAAGAGTATCCTGTGATATATCCTGTTAAAAATATGGTAAATTCACAACAGCAATACAGAGATTTGGAAATAACTTTTAAAAAATTTCTAATCTTAATAGTAAAACCTAAAAAACAAAGGGAAGAAAAGTTCAAAAAGGGATTGAGGTACATTTAAAAACTATTTAAGAGCTGATGATTTTTGCATAAAAGACATGCAGTTTTAAATGACACCAAATTTTGTACATTACCTTTGAATTATGATGGAAGTCTACATAAATACTAGGCAGATACGCTTCAGAGGTTGTCACAAAAGGTTACCTGAAAAATCTATGTGCTGTATTTTCGGTCATGTCTTTTTAATTAGTTTCCTGTAAACGGGGAAAAAAGAAACAACTAAAAGACAAAACAAAAATACCTAGGCTAAAGAGAGAGTAGAAACACAGTGTTAATAAGATTCAAACAGTGAAGATATGATGGACTGCAGATAAAAGGAAAATTCCAGTTTCTCTGCATTTTAATCAGCGAGATCTCAGTTTTGATGAACATGCCAGAGGGACTGTTTTACGCTCTGCTTCCACAGTGAGTGAAAGGAAACAAAATGAGCAGTTTTATATTGAACATCTAGTGACAGAGGATGCATCCTTTGGGATTAACATTAGAACAATGGGAAAGATGATAGTGTCCTAGCTAGGGAAGTGCTACAAGATAATCCCAAGAAAAGACAGTGTAAAATATTAACAACATATATTAACAACTTAAAATTAAATTTCCTCAATTATTATATTAAATTTATTCTAATTTTAAGTAGTGAGTCATGTATGTGCTTATATAACTATAGAAAAAAGGTAGAAAGTCCAGGCAGAAAAAATTATCATCATTCTGCCATTCATAGCTAAATATCCCTGTTCATCCATACAAAAGATTCTTGGTTCTCACATGTATCGGAAAAAACCCTCACTCTGGTGCCGTACACCCTAGTATGGATATGAAATGTAGGAATTTGTTTTAAACATTAGTTAAATGCTTGTTTAGTGTTTTAAGGAATAATAACAAAAATATTTACATGGTAGTTTTCAATACATGAGGAGAATCTAATTATCGATGGAGAAAAACTCCATACAGTCTCACAAGGACTGCTTGTCATACAAATTCTGTAAAACATATTAAAACACTATTTACAAGGAAAATAAAATATTTGTAATTACAAAAATTCAGATGAATAATAGAATTATTTATCAATGGAATTCTTTATCATTTTGCTACAAAGAGATCATTCATACCTCTGATCTGGAATTAGCAATTGTGCCTAATAATGTATTGATCTTTTTAGTTGGCCAAAGTCATGCTAATAAATAAATGAAAAAAAAGAACAGATCTAAAAATTTGAAATATAGATTGTACAAATGGAGCTAAGAACAGTAGCAGTGAAAGCTCTGGTACTGAGAAGGACATTAGGAAGAATCTAAACTTCAAGAGTAATACAGTGACTTTCTTCTACAAAAGTGAGGGAGGGCTTTGAATATGGCAGAGTGGTTTTTAATGCATGGCATTATGAGCAACACTGTTGAAATAGCTGTTTCATTGACATATTTTTATAATGTCATGGAAACATGGAAGAAAAAACATAGAAAGGGAAAATGGGTACAAGAATTACATGAAACCTCCTTTACAGAAAGATGATTAGGGAAACTGTTAGCATATTTTTTAGCTTTTTAGTCTCTAAGGAATATATAATATAAAAGTTGTTTCACCCCTCATCGGTGTGGTGTTGCTTCTGAGATAAAATATGGCTTCTTTTTAACAATATGTCAAGTGTTGCAAATCAACCCCACCTAATGCTTTGGTATGCAATCAAACAATTCACTGATGGAGTTGCAGGAGAAATATCTGAAGTTTAAAACCTTAAGAGGAGAGCTGCTACTAGCTGAAATTATTCAGAGTTCAAGTTTTCTGTGTAACTGAGTGGAAGGTTTCACTTGTGTCAATATAATAGAAATTATTTTACCTCCCTACCTTACAAGCATGTTGTAATACTAAAATACAATGCCAAAGAAATGTGCAACAGATTACAGAAAAATGTTAACTTTAAGACATTACTAGTAGGTTTCAACTTTAATTTGGTGTCTTTGTTTAAGATTCCCAAAGCCCTTTGATATCTAAACAGTTGCAGGTTTTGTAGGAGTACAAGGTATCAGGTAGCCAATTTATAACTAAAATACTGAATTTTGACTGAGGTTTCAGAGTTCACACTTTTTTTATGGACTAAATATTTTATTGTCATCTGAAGAAAGAAAAAGAACAGACTCAGTGTAAAATCAAAAGAGAAGCAACATTAAAGCAATGGAAAAGAAATAAAATAGAAGAGGTATTAAGAGAGAAATTTGATTGTTGATGGTTTTTACAGAAAGAGATGTTCAGCTGTGTGTTAGTCGTACCACGGAAATCAGGTCACATGCATCTAAAATAGTGACAGAGACAAATATTTTTTCTATTTTAATTCAGCAAAATTTTACAAAATGTTAAGTAAAAATATTGATTGCAGTCCTAGCAAGCTAAGCCTCTGGCAAAAGAAACGAAGTTCCTGGATTTGCAACATGTTCTGTGAGATATTACAAATTGCTGAGAGATCATAAGCTTGTTTATATGTTTCATTTGAAAGACGACCTCTCTGGTTGCACAGTGACTGCAACTTGGCTTGTTTACTGGTTGGGAGGGAATTATACTGCTAGCTGAATTACCCACATAGCTGAGAAGGCTGCAGGAATGGAAATAATAAAATAGACTGACCTGCAAAAGCTGCAAGAGCTAACTAGACAATGAAAACTAGATTCACGTGAATTACAACACGTTGCTGGTGACTTTCTGAACAAACCCCAACAGGAGAGTTCCACTTCTATAATGCAGTTGCTGTTATGACTGAGTAGAAAGCCTGAACTTATAAAGGATGTTTAAAATATTTTCTTTTGCTGTCTATTTCCTTGTGCTATAAAAACAATACTTAAAATTGCAATCATTAAGGAAGATTGGGTCAAAAAGTTATTTTCTGTATGGTTCTAATTTTCAAAACCCCATGTTTTTCTGCTAAAAATTACATCATAGAATTTCAATATAAAATAAAAAAGCAAAAGAGACTACTTTGGTATTTTTTAGTTAGCAATTCTGTTTCTCAAAAGGGGCATACTGAATGACTACCTTTAAAATACTACAGACATAATACTATGGCAACAAAAGATGATATCAGGTTAATTAATTAAATTCCATACTAGTGACATATACCTTCACCTTCTACACATATTAATGCTTAAAATACTACATTACTTTAGAATTACGAGAAGAAAAGTAAATTGTTATATTGATTTGGGGGAGTAGATAAGAATACAACTCTAAAAAAAGAAAAATATTTAATGTAGGAACCATCTGTGAAACAGTGTTCATAACAAAAACCTGTAAATTTTTTAAAAAGTAATGCCTGAAAATATAATGCTTAATGTTTGCAATTGCAATCAGATCACTACTGGACAATCTTGTGTAACCCATGATCCTACAGCGCAAATTCTTAGCATTATACTGATAAACAGATTTACAAGTGGTCATGAGAGTAACTGCGAATCCACCTATAGAATAAAATTTCCTGGGGAATAATGCAAAAATGAATCAACACACACTCAAATTCTTTGGAAAATAAATGGGATATGTGGGAAA
>NW_009632930.1:0-14158 GCF_000690535.1 Cariama cristata | reverse complement strand
AAAGAGTCGTATTTTATGTTACATGGAGACTGATTTAATGATTCATAGCCTGCCAATCAAAACCTTTTTCTAAAAATAAAATAAAAAGTGATGTTTACTTTTCTATATATATGTATATGAGTATATATTACTTATATAGGTACTAATACATATATTGCCCTTTGTTCCAGAAAAGCTTGCTACAGCTATACTGATCAGATTTGATCAGATTGGTGCTAATAAAATTATCTCTTTGAACCACCACACTGCTTAACAGGGGCCTCAGATAAATAATCAAACATCTTTTTTCATATTGTCTTGCGTGAAATTAATTTAATAAGGTGAGTCATAAACACATAGTATGGCTAACTTCTCAGTAACCCTTCCAAATAATAAATCAAAATGTGATATGAAGAGAGGAACTTTACCCTTTCACCTGGAGGGAATTTGTACTCTCTTGGGTTCTCAGACATAAACTTCACAAATGAAGAAACAGACAATCTGGATGCTCAGCTCCATATCAACACACATGCAACACACTTCTTTCTGAGTTAGTAAGAATTCAGGCTACTGCTTGCATTATCCACTTCACTATGATGGATTAGCAAAATATTACTATTCCAAACTCAGTGTATTTTTGTTTCTCTAGTCTGGTTAAAAGCACTGCTTAATAGTAAATTATACTGTCTATAGGAAAAGAGGCTTAGAAAAATGAAGCCAAAGCTTCATACAGGCTTTTTTCCTCACTAACCTTAAGAAGTATTCTAAAATTAAAAAAAAATCCTTCACCTCAAAGGAATTTCGTCTTGTAGATTAAGAGCAAGTGATTTAGTTCCTGTGAATTGTTATCATAAACACTACTCATGGGTTTGAAATCCATTAGAAAGACTGCACAGTTTTGGAAATGTTGCTGAAGCAAACCAACTTCTGAGTCAGACGAGTCCCTGTTTACTCAGATATAACACTCTTTTTCTTCTCAGATGGACTCTCCAGAAGTCCCCCAGAAAGATTGTCAGATCTACTAGAAAACAGGATTGTTTGACAACAAACTGTGAATGGTTTCTGAGGAATTAGCAATAATCATATGTGGGCACACCACTGATAACTACTATTAGAGTCTGAGTCAGATAAAAAAGATATACACATACAAGAGCTTCCACTCCTTCCTTTTCTCAGGTACTTTTTTTTTATTGCTGTCTGAGAAGATGTTCTTGAAGCCACGTTGGAAAGTTGCAAACACCCTGTCATGTTCCTCTTGCTCTGTGGAGTGCCTCACTCCAGATCTATTTATGAAGGACCTTTTCAAAGAAGCTGTCTCCTAGGCATTTTATAGAAGCTTCCCTTTTGTTTATATTACTGCTGCCATTTTTGAGATGCATGTATATTCTAAAATTTATAAGCCTACCACCATCTCCACCACAAAAAACAAACAAACAAACAAATAACTAAACCAAGAAGACATTTCTTCAACTCTGTAATATTAAGTGCTCCAAGGTTGGCGCTCCCAGTCTTCCAGTGTGCTCCTGAACTTCTGGCTTAGAAACAACTTGATATCCTTGTTAGACCACAGAATCTCCAAAGCCTGCTGGGAAGGAATGCCCTTAAATAGAAGAGACTTGCACAGTAAGGAATGAATCATATTCCTTGTGACTGGTTGGTATAATACCTGTGTCTCCTGTCCTTTTTCTCTGTCCCAGTGAATATTTCATTACTCAATACCGAGTGGTACATTCCTAATATGAGGAATTTCCAGTCTTGATAATCATATGAAATAGCTCTGAAAGAGTAATTGGCATGACAACATAAATGGAACCTAAACTTGATATTTTGTGATAGGTTTCATTTTCAAGATGTTTGATAAACTTGTTAATTTATTTTGGATAAGTTGCAATTCTTGAATTATAATAACACAAACTGGACACAACTAAAGCTTTAGCAGCATCAGTCCAAGTATGAAAGTTCATGTGCTTTTCAAATAACATTTCACTATAACATTTGCTCTTTGGAAGCAGTTTGATGTGATGAAATTAATTAGATCTGTTTGTGACAACCTATAAGTATTACTATGCTACTATAAATACTACTCTTTCTTTTTCTTATGACTCTATCCTTTCAAACTACATATCTGTCTAATTTCCATGATCTAGATTTTGTGGAGTCTAGGATTTCATAATAATCTTCATTAATTTTGCTTACATTTCTGTGAATACTTAAATACTGTTATGAAATAATGCTTTTCCAAACCATTACTGGGTGCCCTAGATTCGTATCATTAGTAAATTCAACAATGATGCTTTCTTAGTTCCATAGAAACAGATTCAACATTTGTCCTGTTAAACCTTATAGATATGCTTGTTTGCTACTAAAGCAGTTGTAAGTTTAAGAACATAGAATATTTCCCCTATATTGGCTACTATGCCATGTCACTGTATTGCTCACATAGTACAAGGGATGGAACTGAACACTGAAAGATTCCATATGATTATCACCAATATCTCCCTGGCTTGTGTATCTCAGCTTCTCCCGTATCGGTGTGATTGCTTGGAAATCTGCTGCACCCAAAGGAGATAAAAAATTCATTTCAGCCTGTTTGTAAATTTATGTTCCTCATAAGATACTGGCCCACTGTTACGTACAGAATCTTGTGTAACTTGGAATGGAGTGAATTCTCAAAGTCTACCATGATCCAGATGAATGTCTCAACAATATCAGCCAAAGGTCCCAGTTCAGGATCAAATGGGTTGAGTGAAAGATCAAACTGGAAATAATGTGGTTGTCTAGTTCTATTGGGTTTATGGGGTAAGGTTTTGGTAGCAGAAGAGGCGATGAGGAGATGCAGAGGTAGTTTCTGTGAGAAGATACCAAGAGTTGCCCCCACGTTGGATATAGCCAATTCTAGCCAACTCCAAAATGGACCTGCAGCTGCCCGAAGCTGAGCCCATCAGTGACACTGGTGGCACCTCTATGATAACGTATTTAAGAAAGTATAAAAAAAAACTTCATAACAGCTGTGAGAGAGGAGAAAAACATGAGAGAAACTGCCCTGCAGACACCAAGGTCTGTGAAGAAGGAGGGGGAAGAGGTGATCCAGGTGCCAGAGCAGAGAATTCCCTGCAGCCTGAGGTAAAGACCATGGCAAAGCAGGTTGTTCCCCTGCAGCCCATAAAGGACCATACAGGAGCAGATATCCACCCTGGACAGCAGCCTACAGAGGACCTCACACCACAGCAGGTGGAAGTGCCCTGAAGGAAGCAGCAGCCCAAGGAAAACCCATGTAGGGGCAGGCTCGTCAAGAGGAAACCATGCAGGAACAAGTTTTCTGGGAGGAACAGAGGCCTGTGGGGGACCCATGCTGGAGCAGTCTGTTCCAGAACGACTGTACCCCACAGAAAAGAACCCATGCTGGAGCAATTCTTGGACTACAGCCTATGGGAGGGACCCCACAGTGGAACAGGGAAAAAGTGTGAGGATGAAGGAGTGGCAGAGACGAAGTGCTGTGAACTGACTACAACCCCCATCCCCACCCCACCCTCCACCAGTCAGGATAGGAGAAGGAGGGAGAGGAGTTGGGAGTAAAGGGGCAAATTTGAGTCTGGGAAGAAGATGAGGGTGAAGGGAAAGTGGTTTTAGTTTTGTTTTTATTTCTTGCTATCCTTCATACATCACGAATTGGCAGTAAATTAAATTCATGTTGCCCAAGCTGAATCTGTTTTGCCCGTGATGGTAATTGGTGAGTGATCTCCTTGTCCTTATCTCGACCTGTGAGCTTTTCATCTTATTTTATCCTCCTGCCTTGCTGAGAAGAGGGAGTGAGAGAGCAGCTTTGTGGGCACCCAGTGACCAGCCAAGGTTAACCCATCACATTAGTACTTTCAAAGTCAGCTGAAAATGAAGTCAACATCTGAAACCAAGCAAGCATAGTAAGATGAAAGCTCTGCTTTGTACTCAGGTACTTAAGCAATTTGTGATCAAATTTAAACAATACTTACCCACAACAATGCTCAATCTGAGATGTCTTCACATTATGAAACTTAACCATATGTAGTTTGCATCTTCATAAAATTTCTGAACTGCCAATACACCTTTACTTTTATATTAATTATATGTTTTACTTTATATACACTATAAATTATTTGACATCCCACCTAAGGTGAAATTTAACACTTGCAAGTGGATATTGAACAGTAGCTACCACAGGGGATGGACAGGGCGGCTTGAATCAATTTTCAGTTTTCCAATGTACTATATGATAGTCTAGAGTCTATATTTAATATATTTTGTATAATTAATCTGATAGTTCAAAAAATGCCTCTCAAACCTACATCTCTTGTTTTAGCAGTTTCTCACTGTATTTCCTTCCTAACAAATTTTTTCAATCATCGTTTAGCTAGAACAACACATTTTCTCTGATTAACCGCTATTTCAGCTGCAACACTCTTAGATACAAGTTGTCACAATCGGTCTCACTGTAGGTCAAGTTTCTGGATAGGCAGGATTTCAAACCTGCAATACCATTGAACCAGACAAATACCTTGCAATCCGGATTGAGTAAGTAGCCCTGGATTGTTCTGCTCTTACCTGTTCTTACCTTTCCCTGCCCCATCTTGCTCACTTCGCAAAAAGTAGCCCAGTACTTTTTTTTTAACCTTCATTCCTTTTAGAAACATGTTTGGTGGTGCTGCTTGAGCTTATATTTGGTGTTCTTAGCTTTAAAATATTTATTTGCTTGTTTGTTTTGTTTATGCTGCTCATGATCGTTTTTTTTGTTTTTTTTTTCTGTGTACCAAGTACACATTTATGTGTCAGATTACTGTCAAGGCCCAACCAGCAGTGCCTTGATTACATTGTTCGATCCCCAGGATGGAAATTAAGACACATATGAGGTCAGGTGTCAGCTCCAAGCTAGATATATTTTCTAAATGAGGATATATGCTATAGGAGGAAAAGAGAGAGAAAGAAGCAGTGAGTGATCGAGATAGATAAGCAAGAGATAGTCACCACCCTGGATCCAGCATTGCCTTGTCTTCTGAGTCTTCTGCCACTCATCCAGTCATTGGTGGTGGGTTTGTATGCCCTCCAAAGAGGTCCGCTTCCTTTTATATCTTCTTGCTGCTTCATTCTCGATAGTCCCGTGTATTTCTCGGAAGGTGTGTTTCTCAGAAGATGCCCATGCAGGAACATAGTGTATGCACAGTACGCCTTTTGTGGTCGTCTTCACAACAGAGCCCCCCTGCAAGAAACCCTGGCCCAAAGTTGGCCTCTACATTCAATGCAGGTGTACTCTTTGTGCATGTGTCGGATGTTCTCACTGTTAACGTTACCTCTATTGTAGGTGTTTTTCTATCCAGGTTGTTTTAACTACATTCGTCTAAGCTTTGAGGCAGTTAGCTAGCTCAGTCGTCCACAGGGCCGGAAACGGATGTCTCGTTTGTAGTATCAGAATTACAAAAGGTGCAGAAAGACTGTTTTTCCTCTGTGCAGTCACTGGCAGCAAAACCACAGGAGGAAGTTTTGTGCACTTTATGTACCCAGAAATGCTTAAGGCAGAATGGTCACCTCTGTCCATCACACCACCCCGTGACTTACTTACACATTGTTTGGTTCATCCATGGTAGTGATGAAGAGATAGATAAAGGAGATAGATGGGAGGAAAAGAGGGGAGAGAGGGGGGAGAGAGTGAGTGAGATAAAGAAGATGATATGTTTCAGTAAAGCAAAACAATCCATACAATGCTTTGGTTGGTTATACAAAAGCTATATAAAATTCATGCTCAATATAACATCTTAACTATAGTGAGTAAAAAGATATAGACATTTTACCACCTTCAAAGAAGACCACAAATAGGAAAATTCACCTAGAACACAATAGAACTGTAAAGCAGGAAAAAGTCACGATGAAGGTACACGAATCCAAGTCACGTATGCACCATCCAACCCCTCTGGGGGAAGGGACTGGGATCTGAGCATGTGGATCCTCAATTTCGACAAGTCAGAGCCACGAGGCCACCATCTTTGGGGTCGACCACGAGGCAATCACTATCCACGTCCATCCTGTTGTTACACAGTTTGGAACCACAGGCACAACATCAAAAGTTATGCATCTTTCCTTCTGTGAATGTCATTCAGGACAATCACCTCTCTCCTCTTCTCCTCTGGATGGAGCGCATGGAGGCATCAGTCACAACAGGGAAACCTAAGGTGGAAGTTATTTGTTATTTTTTTAGGAGAAGATGTATCCAGGTGAAGAGGTCTACTCAGAGAAGAGAGTGAGCGGAGGTGAAGAAAAGTTGGAAATGTCACCAGAACGAGAGAAGTCGCTGGTTTTACACAGGACTGGTCATTGCGATTGGTTTAATATAACTAAGGGATATGGATTTATTCAGCAACTTGCAGGATATGTTCCTGATATGAAACAGGTAATATTGAAAGGAGGCAATATTAAGCACAAAACAAAAGCAGAAAATACAAATAGAGTACCCAAGGACAAATCTCATGCCCACTCTCTAAAGTTTTAGTTATTGTTCCTGGAAAATGGAGGGTGTTTCAGCCATCATTCATTTCTAATATTAATTCCATTTGTTTCTTTTCCTTTTTGCAGCTCTCAGCATTTTGATGTGTTTTTTTTACATACTGGTGGCAAATTTTAAAATGTTTTTATGGTCAATTTTTGGTCAAGAATCACTCCAGCAAGCAGATTTCAATAACTGATTCCACTAAGATATATCAGACTAGTTTAATTTCTGTCAATTCATTTTTATTCCATAGGTTTCAAGTTCTTATGCTTCCCAAAGCAGGCTATTAGTCTAACTGTAGTCTTTTTGTTGTTTGTCCTATTCCATTGTGACCTCCAGTACATACTGAATTGTTAAAATGTATAAATCTTAGAAGTCAAGTAAACAATAAAAACTGAGCAACGAAAAAAAAATAGCATTCCTAAATTTGAGAAATATGTATTGGCCTCATTAAAAAAATATTACTTTACATTTAAGTATTCTCACAGTTACAAAATAATACAGTCCCTCTAATTTGAATTTGTCAGATCTCCACTGGGTAAAGCAGTAGATAGCTTGCTTTTAATATAAGCTAGTTTTCCAGTCAAATAAGTAAAGAATGAATCTTTATCCAACGCAGGTCTTTCAGATATATTCCTGCTTCTACAGTGCATTCTAGCTTGAGACAAAACTCTGGACAGTTTCTGATGTTTTGCACAGTGACAGTGGGTTGAATGTACTCATGATTCACCCCATTACCCAAGTAAATAGTTTGCAGCACTTAGTACTGAGTGTTTGGATTTGAATCACGAATTTCATCACAGAATCTCAGCTGACAAAATGCATACCATAAGCTCTCTCTTGCATAATAAGAGCTTCCAATACCTCTTCATAACCTTGCTCCTCTTGATACATTTCATTTATGCTGGCCAATTTTTGCATCTCTGCTTGCCACAAATTTCTGGTGGTTCTGTACCAGTTCAAGTAAAAAGGACATGTTGTGAATATGCTTACTTGCAGACAAACTTCAAACATGTCAGCAAGTACAACTGCTCCTAAATGTGACTCATTTTAGATGGGTATTCTCCAACAGTGTTGCCAGAATTAAAAGCTTTTTCTTCATGGAAAGGCTCACAGTTCTGTGAGTAGACTCAAATTAAACAGAACATAATTTCAGCTCAGGAATAAGTGCATTATAACCTTTATCCTTGAAGAGTTTGGAGCTCAGGAGTGCCTGATTAAGGCTTCATATTTCATTTTTGTCCCTTTCATATCATTAAAAAATATGCTGGTTTAATGAACGAATAGAGTTTTAAAACCTCTCTGTTCTCCAATGTGAAAGATAAGTATTAATTGCAACTATTGGGTGCAATGAGGAAAGTTTTTCTGTTATCCTTTCATTCTAGTGAGTGATTAGGTAATTCATAATTTTGCAATTCACATATTGAGCTGACTTTACAAAGAAGGCATACAAAGCCTTCAGTGTTTCTATTACACCTCTTATTTAGTCCTCAATCATTGATTGATTCATCCTGGAATCTTTATTTTGGGCAGACTGGGGCTGGGAGGAGACATGTAGTGGTTTTTGGAGGTGGGGAGAAGGAGGCACAGGAAGTGTCACTTCTGTGCATTTACTGATTAACTTTCTCCCTGGCACTTTTGGTGAATGTTCACTTTTCTAAAACTGTGTTCCTAATAACAACGCTTGTATAGTTCACTCCTAAACTGTGCCTTACTGTTTTGATCTTTCAAACACAAAAAAATTATATGACATTGTTCATTCATCATTTGTTTGCTGACGTTAAAATTCACTCCAAGGCTTACAGCTGGAGCAATGCTTATTCATCACTAAGGTGTCACACAGGCTTTATTCTTGCTTGGCTTGAATCTCTTCCTACAAAACTCTACTTTCTACCAAGTAATTTCCTCAATTTTTTCACAGTAGAGCCCAATGTGCAGTATGAACATCCACAGGATGCTACTACAAGTCCAACACACAGAACAATGTTACCTCTGCAAAGCCAGTCTCACTCAACCTGACTTACATTAACAATGCTGCTGATATGCTGAGCGTGGGATTCAGGTGACTCTGCACTCCATTTTTTCATCTGTAAGAAAAAACAGGAAGACTCTTTTTCCCAGAACTTAATGTATATTTCAAGATATTTAGCTTGTCCCCCTACATTTACACTGCTATGTATCATTCCTCCAGGTGTCTCATTTTTCTTCTTTTTTTGTTTTGTTTCTACAACATTTTCATAAATCAAAGTATCAGACTCACTTTCAGAAGGCATACTGTCTACCATCAAACCCAAAAAGGACTTATGAAAGTCAGATATACAGAGTACTGAACTAAGCAAATGCTTCTCATCACAGAAGACTTTAACCACTGCAATACATTTCTAATATTTTAAAAGTCTTTTCAAGGTACTTAGGATAATTTCTAATCACAAGTCTAGCAACTTGCTAATATTTGTACTTAACATTTACTATTATTTATTATTATATGGTCACTGAGATGACTGTAACATGTCATTTCAAGTTAATGACTCTTCTAGTTTCATTCCTCTCTAAAGATATTAAAAAATTTAAAGAACCCTACTGGAATCTCATGATGGACAGCTAGTATTTCTGTTTATTTGACGTCCTGAGAAAAGAAAACATTTATTTGGAATTTTAAGCCATTACCATATTCAGAATTAAGTATCATGCACAACATTATGGTCTGAACAGAAAGGTTATATTAATATAAATTAATCACTTTATTAAATAATGAGATCTGTGGTATCCTGTCTATGAACATTTGAAAATTGCAGTGACTTAGATCCATTTAGTAACATGTAAAAAAATGTTAACAAAGTATTATAAATAGTGCTTCAAAATTTCTTCCTACAAAAAATGTATGGAGGACCTTTAGGAAACAGCAAAAGTAACAATAAAGAAGAATTAAAGATATGGTTCAACATAATTATTAAAGCCTTTGCTCCAAAGCCTGGTCCCAAATGTAGTGGCATAAACCACCTGAGCATCTGGAGTTTTGATCTTGCATCTGCAAAAGATCTGGCTGCTATGGCAAATTTACAATTTGCACTAACCTTTTCTAGTGCACAGGTTGTGTCTATTTCTACACTATAAATGTCTAACCAAAAAAGCTAGAACAGTCGTATGGGAGTGGCCGACACAAACTGCCTGAACTATACTACCTCTCCAAGATCATAATGAGTTCTGCTGAAAGGCATTTGAAGGACCAGGCAGTCATCAGGCACAGTCAATGTAGGATCACAAAGGTAAAGTTCTATCTAACTATTTTTGTATCCTTCCATAATAAGGTCACCTGCTAGTCGATGAAGGCAAGGTGGTGGATATAGTTTTTCTGGGCTTTAGTAAGGTTTTTGGTATTATCCCTCACAGTAGCTTTCTGAGCAAGTTGTCCAGCTGTGAAGAACTGGCTCAACAGCAGAGCTCAAGCGTTGTAGTGAATGAGGCTACATCTGGCCACAGACCAGTTGCCAGGAATGTTCCTCAGGGCTCAGCTCTAGGGACTGTTCTGTTCAACATTTTATCAATGACCTAGATGCAGGAGCCTAATGCTCCATTAGCAAGTTTGTAAATTATACTTCCCTGGGAGGTGCTGTTCACTCCCTTAAGCGACCTTGCAGAAGGATCTAGATAGATTGGAGCATTGAGTAAGCATCAATGGCATGAAATTTAACAAGAACAAATGCCAGGTTCTGCACCTGGGAGAGTAATGCCAGGCACAAGCCTGAATTGGGAGAGGAGTGACCGGAGAGCAGCCCTGCAGAAAGGGATCTAGAGGTGCTGGTTGACAGCAGGCTCAACGTGAGTCAGCAGTGTGCCCTGGCAGCCCAGAGGGCAAACCACATCCTGGGCTGAATCAAAGACAGCATAACCAGTAGCTCAAAAAAGGTGACTATCCCACTGTATTCAGCGTTGACGTGGCCTCACCTTGAGTACTGTATGCAGGTCTGGGCACCACAAGGTAAGAAGGATGTGAAAGTCCTTGAATGTGTCCAGAGGAGGGCAACAAAGCTGGTGAAAGGGCTGGAAGGCATGTCCTGTGAGGAGGGGCTAAGGACTTTGGGTTTGTCTAGTTTGGAGAAAAGGAGGTTGAGGGGTGACCTCATTGCTCTCTACAGCCTCCTGAGAAGGGGAAGTGGGCAGGGACGTGCTGATCTCTTCTCCCTGGTATTAGGTGATAGGATGCATGGGAATGGCTCAAAGATGCATCAGAGGAGGTTCAGACTTGACATTAGCAAGCATTTTTTACTGAGAAAGCGGTTAGATCCTGGAACAAGCTTCCTAGAGAGGTGGTCAATGCCCCATTGCTGTCAGTCTTTAAAAGGTACTTGGACAATAACTTTAATAACATGCTTTAACTTTTGATCATTCCTAGAGTGGTCAGGCAGTTGGACTAGATGATTGTTGTAGGTCTGGAACTATTCTATTATATTTTATTCTGTTCTATTCTGATTTAAACCCAATTCGGTCAAAACAGGGAGTATGGGCCCTCAGCTGAGCAAGATGCCTGAGAAATGTTTCAAGGGGAATCAAGTATGAACAAGGCTACAGACATCCTATTCTGCTTCAAGACCTTAATGGTGCCCATCCTGAAACATTGTGACAGAATATTGATAGAACAGTTCTAGCGTTTCCTCCAAACCACAAGGAAGTTTACTGTATTCTTATATTCTCTTTAGTGAAAGTTTCACAATGAAGGCAGGTTCAACAGTTGCGTTTGGTTATCTGAATGGCTAGGGCCAAAATCAGTTCAAACTTGTAAGAGAAGTACCTGAATTTATGTTTCAGAGGTGGGGAATAGGATGAGAACAAAGCAAAGATTTAAGACAGACTTTAATGTGGTGGGATTGCTGTTGCTGTTACATGAAGACTCTGATACTCCTAGGTTTCAAGGCTTTAAAGATTATTCCTACTATCATGGTTAGCATTTATAAGTTCAAATCAAATAACTAATGTGTATGAAAATATAAATACATAATTTCTTTAGTACACGGGAAAAGATATCGTTGAAAAGGCAGCAGACCGACCTTTTGCTATGCATGGAAAAGGGCAAATAAAATTTATTGTGCAACATGGATACTGTTACTAAATCTTTACCAGCGAAAGAATGGAAAAAACATAGAAGAGGGGTCAGTGCTTGCACATATGAATAGCTTAGAGCTACACCCCAGCTTACAACAGGAATATGCACTTTGACAAATTTTTCTGAACTTGACTAGGCAGAGGAGGGTGACATATAAAATTACACCTATTTTTCTGCCTCTCAAATTGCCATCTTTGCATCTTGGATAGAAAATACCAATCATAACTCAAAATTAACTGGTAAAGCACATGTAATCATACTAAGGAATATTGTCTGTCCAGTAGCAATGATTTCATCAATATGACATGCAGTATAACTGACATGCAGTATAACTAACTAGCGAACTAATAATGTTAAATATTTCCTCAAATAATTGCTTGTGGCCTTTTCCTGCTACATGCAAGAGCAGTAGTTCAGCAGTGCAATGTCAGTTTAAACTTAGTCAGAACTTAAATTTTGTAAAACCCACTCACACTGCTGCAAGGAGGCTCATTGTTTTTAGTAGAATAAATGACAGCCAGGAATTCTAGTAGTGCTGAAGTGCTTGGAGAAAATTCTCTGAAATTCATAATCCGTGTATTGCACACACACAGTTGTCTTTTGTGTGTGTGTTAGAGCATCACAACGTCTATGCGTCTGAAAGCTCTGGGACTCTGACAGTCAAAGATATTTTAAAGTCTGCAAGTGTCAGAAGAACATCGTCTAGGTTCAGTTAAAACAGGAGTAGGTGGTAAAATATGTATAAAGGTGCACATGCTGCTACACAAGGGATGCTTATTTCAAAATGGGTGGAATATGTGAAAGCTCTTGGCTGGCAGAGGCATGCAAGGTGCTTTACAGAAATGACATGCACATGGTCTATTGGGTAATATGGGTCAGATAACTCTCTTGGTTTATTGAGTATTCCAGTGCACTTTGGTTCTGAGGACAGATAGTGACATGTAAAGCTTGCCAGATGTAAGGCACAGCCAGGACTGTAATGAGAGCTGGGAACAGGAGTGCATGTGAAAATGAGAGAGTATTTATCTTTTGGGAGGAAGAGAAAGTAAGGAAAAGGAAAATGGAGAAAAGCCATCTACTTACAGAAAATAAGAGAAAACGGTACCCTTCTTTGCTACATAGGAAACATAACATGGTAACTCTGTGAATTATTACATAGGAATGACTATAATTTTCTGGACTAACCGTAGACTGACGTCTCCCTTCCACCCACAGAGATACATGTAAGAGTGTCCAAGTTCACATTCACACCCCTCATCCACCCATCTGCCATCTAGAGCAGAGAATATCTCTATATTTTTGTTGACTGCTGGCTTTGGAGCCCACCATGCTAAGCTTTACAGGCTTCAGAGTCCTGTGAATATCTGAAATTTTGGTATTACTCCTGTCTCTAATCTATGGACTGACACTGTCAAGGCATATGTTTGTCTAGTACAAGGTCCTGTGGCCCCAAAGCTTTGAAGTCTATTTTACTAAGGCTCAGCTTCTAAGGCTGTCCAACAAATTAGACAGCCATATCAAAGACACAGTTTTCTGTCCCAGGATATGGCATGGGCATTTCTGACAAACAGGTGTTGTACAGAACTGTAAAACAAATTATTTCTTACTGGATGTAAGAAAAGCAGACATCTAGACAATGCCAACTAAACTAAACACTTTTTCTGTCTTAGTTTCTTAATGAAGGCAAAGAAGTCATTGGGATTTAATAGTGAATTTTACAAAGTAGCTAAAATTTCCCTAATACAGATGAATTATCTTTGGAACTATGCACTATGTCCCAGTTCAGCTTGAGGTGACTTTTGGTTTTTAAAATACCTTTTTTTAATACAATGATAATAGAGTCATTCTTTTTACCCAAGGTGCATATTTTGGCTAACTTCTTTGCTGTAGCAGGTCCTTTTGGTTTTAAAAGTTATCAGTGCCATCTTTATTGTGCATTTTCCCACTGCTATTTTCCATTTTTTCTACAGTACACAATGATTCTCCTCATTTGATCCAACTAGCTTTCTGAACTTTCTTCATCTGACTGCACAACCATTAAGATCTAGTAAGTCAATGAGTTACCTTTATGTTCATTTGTAATTTCATGATTTAACAACTCCTGAGAGGAAGGTTCTCTCAAATTACCTGAACATTTACCAAGACCCAAATATGACCATCCCTACATTTTTCTAATTTTTGGATGCAAATCTGGGTTTATCTTTTATTAAACCAAGATTCATGAGGGAAAATAAAACCACAGCAAAGTGAATACAAACCACAAATAAAAGAGTTCATCCTTCTCCTTTGTATTAGGAGAAGACTAGTAAAAAATAAATGACAATAAACAGCGATCTCCCTTTTGAAAATGGGTTATATAAAAACGTTTCAAACTGATTTTATTTGCTCTTTCAGTGTAAATTAATGTCAAACTTTACTGATGTTAAATCAAAAATGTTTGATGGCATTTGCTGTTGACTGATGACCAAGGCAGAATAATTAGCTGTTTTCCTACTACTTCATGGAATTTCTTGACAATTAGCAACTCAGTTATATATTTCATAGAATCATAGAATCGTTGTGGTTGG
>NW_009632929.1:279-907 GCF_000690535.1 Cariama cristata | reverse complement strand
GTCTCCTTTATGATCTCAAAAGGATCTTCCTGGATTCATTGCTCTCATGAGTTTATTCTCTCTCTCTTTCCTGGGTTTGGCTGACTGTGGGAACAGAGGAATTACAGCCCTACAGATGCTCTGTTTGGCCCTATCCCCCAGCAGATCAAGAAGAACCTGCCCGTCAGCATGTCTGAGCACTCAGCTGTCAGCCTGTGGCCTCCAAAATGGTATCTGGAGAAAGGAACACTGTGGTTTGAGATGCCAGCTTCAACCTGTTATGGCTAGCTGGGCAAGCTCTAGTTTATTTGGCTTTTTGGTTGATTTTTCTGAGGTTAAGAAGACCGTATTAATTACTTTTAAGTGGACAGAAGCTTCAGTGGTTTTGCTTTGTACTGGTCAGTATGTTCCCCAGCCCTCCCCGAGTGCTTAGTGGTAGCTGTGTGGTTTTGAAGAACCAACTGGTTCTGCAAAAGACCCCTTTTCTGCTGATTCAGTATTCAGATGTGGTGCAGGTGGTCTGAGGTGAGCTCTGGGCGTGATAGATGTGGTCTCTCGGTATGGTCAGAAATGTTAGTGGGGACTCGAAGTGACACAGTGCAGAAGTCTCCTAGCTGGAAAGCAAGATTTTGCTGCCCTTCAGACCTCT
>NW_009632929.1:0-240 GCF_000690535.1 Cariama cristata | reverse complement strand
GTACTAAGGGAAGGGGAACGGGAAGAAACCCCACTGAATTTCAAAATATGATGTTCTTGCCGATTGGAGACTTGCTGATCTTCAGACTTTTTTCTCTATAGACAACTTTCAAAAGCTTTAGAATTTGGGGGGTTTTGCTCAAAACCTTGCTACTTTGTGCAATAGTGTTTTAGCTGTGACTCATAATGTACTGAATATTTCCCAAATCAGTATTTACCTGTGGCACTCTTAATTCAAACC
>NW_009632928.1:167843-168807 GCF_000690535.1 Cariama cristata | reverse complement strand
GAAAAGAAGAGAAAAGAAGAGAAAAGAGAGAAAAAAAGAAAAGAAAAGAAGACGAGAGGAAAGGAAAGGAAAGGAAAGGAAAGGAAAGGAAAGGAAAGGAAAGGAAAGGAAAGGAAAGGAAAGGAAAGGAAAGGAAAGGAAAGGAAAGGAAAGGAAAGGAAACTGATGCAACTGAAACATCATCCATAAAAGTACATTATTTTTTACTGATTCTTCTTATAAAATTCCTTCCCTACCACTCCACATGCTCCCATGGGAAAATTACTTGTGCCACTTTTAATCAGTCAAACATTGCTTCATCACCCCTTGCATAATTTCACAGAGGTAAAGATGTGCCAAATCCCATCCCTGTCTACTTCTCTGTAATCCAGGAAGGAACTCATGGTCACAGAGAGCAAGAAGGGGCAAGTCAGATTCTTGCTGAAGACCTACAAGGCCCTGTAGCTGACAATCATCAGGGCTGGGTGTCCTGTGTGATTGCACAGGCTAATCTAAGAAATATGGGGCCTGGGGAAAGGGAATTTAAGACTTTATTATTATTATAGGCCCAGTGTTCGCTTTCTATGGAAAGTATCACGCCAATCCATGATTCTGCTGCCATTGCAGCTGAAAGATGAGCATTACTAAAGTACATGAGTGACTAACACAGGAGACCGTAACATGGTGAAATTCTGATATCAAGTGAATAAAAGTTCCTTTCCCTGGGTGAAATGTTAGCTTGAAAGAAAACATATGGAAAAATGCACGTGCCTGATACAGAATCTATTTCTACCCTTCTAGTATATTCTTGGGAATCCGTACTTGATCTTGACCAAATCATTTAATGACATGTCTCAGGGCTATTCACCCTAAAGGCACATAGCAGGACTCCAAGTTCTTTGAGAGATGTGATTTGGAGTAATGGATTGTAGAAAGTCACTGGGATCTTGTGCTCATCCTAAAGAGTATCTTGACTTGACTTTGT
>NW_009632928.1:166815-167812 GCF_000690535.1 Cariama cristata | reverse complement strand
AAGAGTTCTTGAGCTAGACAGTCCACTGGTTTGTTCCAAGGGCACATTTATGTTCATAAATAGTCTGCTGGCTGTTTATTACAATAATATTTTGTGACCCAAAGTGAGTATGAGGCTTATGATTCTTGTAATTTCAGGTGAACATAGTTTGTAACTTGATTAGAAATTCAAGAATGAGAATGAGAAGGAATCTTTTTCCTACTGAAAAAGGATTTGGTCTAAATTTGGTGAAAAAAAATAGAGCAGCATTATGTTGACCAGATGATGAGCCAGTACTCCATGTTTTTTCTATTATTTTCTATTTTTGTTTAGCTGTGGTGAATATTAGGAAACTGGAGACTGAGAAAATGTAAATTTGAGATCACTGATGCAACAATATGTAACTATTCATGAGGAAAAATCACAAAATTCTTCTTTTTCTTTTTTCTTTTTTTTTTTTCCCCACAACAGTGTTAAAATCCATATGACTGCTGACATTTTAACCTTCAGAAACTCCAGCAGGTGGTGACATCTTTCAGCAGTTCATGCAGCTCAGAGATAAATGTTCCATTACAGAAAGAAAAAAAGAAAAAAAATAAAATAAAAACGAACTGCTAGAGTGTGCAGGCTGAAACAATATCACTTCCTGGCAGACAATAATCCACTTAGGTCTCTATGTGCAACCTTTGAGGTCAGTAAAAAGCATGCCGATGATTTCAGTGGGCGTAGGATCATTTCCCTAGCAAGCACTGCATATGAAGCAAGGTGTAAAATCTGCCTCTGCACTGAATTTCACACCTCTGCGTATCAACCAGGTTGAGGGGAGGAACATTGATGTACAAATCTTACGTGTATCCAAACAGTAAAACATTGGCTCCAGCAACCTGCTGACAAATGGTTTAGGAAGCATGGCCGTTGAGATTGGCCAATGGATAAATCAACCAACAAAGATTACCAGCTGCAAGGATGGGTAAGTGTTATCTATTCAAGAGGGGAGCCTTTGTGCTTGAGGTGGTGC
>NW_009632928.1:137942-166784 GCF_000690535.1 Cariama cristata | reverse complement strand
AAAGAGGAACAATTCACCACCTTAAGAAAGGACACAGACTAAAGAAAGTCTGTCCCTGGGACAGCTGCCATCAATGGCAGTAGTGAAGTTTGTTCAGAGTAGTTTTAACACCCACCTGAAGAACTAACTGTGATTTTAACTAATGTTCATAAGCAGACAGTGGCAACTCCAAGAGAGTCCTCAGCTTTTAAGAAAGGTTGGGCCAAGAACTTCATAAGCAATCAGATCCAAGGGTTCAAGAAAATACCTCAGTTTACAGTAAAAACTGGCATTACTTTCAGGATAAAGGTTTAAAAAGTGTGTATTTCAAGATTCAGCCTCCTCTCCAATTTTTAGGTTAAAGGATGCAGTAGAGTGTAGGTCATAGGAATCTACCTGCTTCCAGGTTTTCCCACTTTCCTCTACACAATGTGACAGAAGTGACTTTGTCAGAAGCACAGTACTGGAGGTAAGGGGCTGTCTCTGCCCATTTCATGTTACTAATGACAACAAAGCTTTGTAAAATGAAAATATTATCTTTAACTAGAGCTTTCAACCTTCTTCTGTTACAATTCTCTTTGCTGACTTGCACCAAACTACCATTACTGCCTGGACCTGAAACATGCTCTGTAAACGTCCCCAGTGATGTTGCCATATGCAAAAAAAGAAAAACAATGCTACCAGGGGGGAGATATTTCACCTGACTTTTGATGGAAAGAAATAGCTGACTTTATATTCAACTGTTCATGACAACTACTTTTAGAATCATAGAATCAGAATCACAGAATGCTTTGGGTTCGAAGGGACCTTTAAGGATCATCTGGACCAATCACCTGCCATGGGCAGGGACATCTTTCACTAGATCAGGTTGCTCAAAGCCCTGTCCAACCTGACCTTGAACACTTCCAGTGATATGGCATCCGCAGCTTCTCTGGGCAAACTGTTCCAGTGTGTCACCACCTTCATTGTAAAAAATATCTTTTATGTCCAATCAAAATCCACCCTCTTTTAATTTAAAACTGCTGCCCCTTGTCCTGTCACTGCAATCCTTGGTAAAAAGTCTTTCTCTGTCTTTCTCATAACGCCCCTTTAAGGACTGAAAGGCCACAATAAGGTCTCTTGGGGCATTTTCTTCTCCAGGCTGGACAACCCCAACTCTCTCAGCCTGTCTTCATAGCAGAAGTGATCCAGCCCTCTGATCATCTTCGTGGCTCTCCTTTGGACCTGCTCCAACAGGTCCATGTCCTCCTTGTGCTGGGGACCCCAGAGCAAGACACAATATTGCAGGTGAGATCTCGAGCAGAGAAAAGAGAAGGATCACCTCCCTTGACCTGCTGGCCACACTTCTTTTTATGCAGCCCAGAATACTTTTCGGGAAGAAGGGCCTAATCCTCCCTCGTGGCTGTGATTTTGGACTACAAGCTCAGGTGGAAACATTAATATTTGTTTAGAAGAATCCCACTCTGCTTGTATTGTACATTCTAAATAAATACCATCATTTATCAATGTTTCTATTATTTCAGTACTTATGGGACTCAACAAAAATGCAAGTCTTATTTTTAAGCCCTCTCTTCTCTTTCTGCACATGTACACATACCGATGTGCATATGCTAAAAGCAGTCCGTGACACAGAGGTTTTACCTTCTGAATAGAGGTAGATAAAAGGCACACAGTACTATGATCCCCATTTCACAGGGGTGGAAATGAGACACAGGCAGATTTAGGGACTTGCCCAAGGCAAGACAGGAAACATGTAGCATGACCAGGAATCAAACCCACATCTCTTCTGTGCTTTAGCTAGACGACTAGTACTCCTTTTGGTACAAAGCACAAATAAGATGGGAAGTGGTACTTTGAAGCACTTTTCTCAAGATAACGTCACTGTTATTGTTATAATTTAGCAATAGATGTTATCAATATAAAAGTAAAGCCGGTTGCAATTTGAGTTTATCCTTCGTAATGACTCACTTCTTCCATACTGCCCACAAGAAGTGAACTAATAACCAGTTATTCCCCCTGGATTTCTCAGTATGAATTGTCTCTGTGTTACTTGCTTTTAAGCTACAGGACAGTTTTCCAAGCCACCCCAGCAGAGTCATATGGTCATACAGAACCCCCTATTAGACCTCTTGGTGACCTCCTGATGGAAAGAAGACTGCAAACACACATCCAACTGCATTATGGTGTTCCTTGACAGTCCATCACTGTGACAAGAGACTGCATTTAAAACTGATATACTCACAATGTACATAAAACACATTGGGTTCTTTAAGCTTTGTTGCTTTTGGTGGACTTGAGCTTACACAGCTAAGTTGACTTGTAAGTGCTGTATGTGCACTGTCTTCTGCTGGAGTAGGATCTAAAAGGCAGACAGTATGGGTCTACGGAGAGTTTGTATCAAGCCCTATGCTGACACATTAGTTTAGACAGAGCCATTACAGCCTGACCCCCACAAACATAGTCCGTGTTCTGACCTTGCCAACCAAAGTCATGTAGGCTGCCTGGCTGGCAAATGCTGCTTAGCTTGCATCCTCCAAGTGCATGGTGAATCACAGCATGACATTGAAAAGGCAATGAAGTGTGAGCAGTGAGAAAGTAATGATAGTCACCAATAACTTCTTTAGGAAGCCAATAAACCCTATTAGGTTGTCTCAAGACTATAAAACTGGAAAGGTACATTGCAAGGTCCTCTATCATGCACCGCAATTTAAGCATATAAATAGTTTTAGAAGTGCAATATTTGAGTGGGATAGGTTTCCTTTTCCTTACTTCAGAATATAGGCTGCAATATGTTCTGATTCTCTTGACCAATACTTTTTCTTTGTGATCAGTAGTGATCACTTCATGAATGTTGTGAGTTTTCCTAAATGAAAGTGTCCAGGGGTATGTTCTAGTCACATCTTGTTGTGTTTGGATCAGATAGTGTAGTGGAAGGAAAACTGTCAGAAAAGTCACTACAGGTCACAGAAAACACCTTATCTCACTGAAGTTTTCTGAGTGTGTACTCATGAAACTCCAGAAAACTCCCTATTTATTATTGAATCAGTTCCGTCTATCTAGCTTAGCCTACTTTTTTCTGACAGAACAGTGAATGGGGCACTTCTTCAGGAGCACTAGATACACAAACCTCTAAATATTAGGCAGAACGAAGATGACTAAGACATGTCATCTGAATGTTTCCAATGAGGTCTGGGGACCAGATCTATGTCAGGTTGGGATCAAATCACTCATTGTAACTAATAGGACTTTTACCATTGAATCCATTCTGTTTTTTTTAAATTATGTTTCAATCTATCTTTTCTTTTCATACAGCCAGTTCTTTTACACAGAGTAAGCATTTAAGCATTGTTCTAAAGTGGGTAGCCGCTGCTCTGAATGAGAATCTCAGTGCTTTGCCGAAATACCTGAAGTGATATCAGGTAACTAAACAATCTGTGTTGTGCTTTTCCTATTGAGTAATCTGGCATTTAGAATATACTTCATTCAGTATGCATGTCACATATAACCACTTTTGAAGAAATGGTCGCTCTTGGTTAACTAACAGCTTTGCAAAATGTCACAACTGATGTTTGATTCAGGGATTTTATGTGGCTTTTCCCTGTAGTCTGTCTATATTTACATATACTTTTTTTCCAGAATTTTTAAAGCTTGTTTCTGAAAGTGCAACATTTTGCAGATTATCTCAGAGTCACTGAAGATTTGTTGTGTTTTTTTCCCAGAGACTGGTAAAATCACACTGGCTCCAGAGGTTCAACTTTCTGCCCCTGCTAAGGGAGGTCATCAGTAGCGTGGAGTCAGCTTTGAATATCTCCCAATCAGAAACAAATAAAAGTTAGCCCACTGGGACTTTAGCTAGGCTGTATCTGCCCTTCCAATGAACAGTTAAGCTTTGTAGTGTGCCTGCTTGAGAAACAGCTGTTTGTCTAACCTCTGAACTGCTCAATACATTAATCTGAAGCATAATTTAGCTCTGTCTGAGCTTCCGAACATGGCACCAGTAACTGGCTAGCATAGATTTACCAGCCTTAAAAACAATAATTTCTGAGATTTGTTTAAAAAATAGTTCTCCTTCTGTCTTAGATTAATTAGAAGTTATAATCTTTGGCAAGAATGTACCTAACAGAGAGCACAGTTCATAGGGTTCTGAGCAAGATGCTCCCCCTCGAAACCTTCATGTTACAGTTTGTTCCTGGTGCTTGTGAGTCAACCGTAGAGGCAGACCCTGTTTTTTTGTTGGCCTTCTGTTTGGGGAGTGTGGTTCAGTTGTGCATCACCATGTTGTCCCTCTGCCAGCTAAGAACAAAGATCCAGTCAGAAGGATGGGAACATACAGAACTATTTTGAATGAGGAGTAGCCAAGCCTTGATCAGATCTGGATATCCTCTAGCTTCAAATTTAGGAGACTCCTGGACTCAGCATGGACTCTCTGTTTCTGAACCCCAATTTAAAGTCAGTGAGAGTCAGTGGAACCATTGATCCCTGTGAAAGCGGATCTTGAAAGAGGGAAGAAATAGAGAAAAATAAGAAGGAGAATGAATATTTGTGAAAAATAGTAAGTGACATATTTTTTTGCTGTTAAAACGATGAGTGATGCAAGATCCAATATTCTCCTCTCACAGACACTCAGTTCTTGCTTCACTTCATAAGCATATGCACACTCCATGCCTCAGATTGCCCCAGAGAAAAATTGCAGAAGAATGGATCAGTCTTCTAAGAATTTGGCTTCTGAGAGCGGTATCTCTGTATCTGTCCTGATGCAGCACTGAAATGTTCCAGTAACTTGCATTTATTAGGGTTTTGCCCCTGCACCATCAGGATAGATGAGGCTGAGGTGGTTTTCAATGAGGCAAATCCAGGACATTTATTGTCCCACTCTACATAACATGCATGGGTCTATTTTGCAAGATGAACTGTTTCTTGTAGATACTTACAAATGAATCGCATGATGGCCGTGCTACCACATAAGATGTTGTATCTGTTCAAGTAAAAAGACAGTGTGGAAATTAAGAAACTAAACATTAAGTATTACGGCATTACTAGGTTCTGCCATTAGGCTGACTTTCAGCAGACTATCACCTTTGTGGAGTATAACAGAAGCTTAGACAGCTTGTCCTCCTCTAGACATATGCATGTGGACAACCTTTGTTTCAATCCAATTCCTCCACTGCGTATTTTCTTTTTCTTAATGCTCTGACTCCAACAATCAAGGCATTATGAGAAACCATTTGATTTTCCTTGAAAATGAGTGCAAACAGAGCTGTCAAGCTTTCACAGTCACAGAGGAATCTTGAAAATTTAGCTTAGATCAAAGTATATGCTTGGGTAATGCAAATGCCTGAAAAGAGATGAAATGTCGTGATTTTGTTGTATTATCACCATTGTAGAAAGTATGCTTTTGCAGCTCAGGGAGCAAAAGAGTTAATAGGCAATGACAGAGCTTTGAGAACTGGGCAAGTTGTGGATTGTGTTATGAGCACAATCCCTGTTGCAAGGAGTTTAGAGTATGAAAAAGGTAGGATAAGATGGACACAGACAAGCCAACAAGGAATATGATGATATTACCCTTTTTTACCAGATTACTGATTTACTGACAGAAAAGACCTGAATCTTAATGAGGGATTTAATCAGAGGAGGATGTAATTTTTCAGCTGGAACCCCTTCGGTGAAAATGTAGGCTTGACAACATCTATTTTTCTGTGAATTTCTGTCAGATGAGCTAAATTATTCATTAACCAAAGCTGAAAATATCTTGAAAAAATAAAATAATTTATTTTAACATTTTATAATTAACTATCATGAATTTTTATTGAAGATTTTTTAAAGAATGTATTTAAACAATTAGAAATAATTTTAAAGCTCAGTGAAACATTTGATTTTAATCAATATTAGGCCAAGACATTTATATTTTCAGTGCCAAATGACCTGATATTTCTGTTCTTGCTCAACTTGATGATGGTGATAATGAAGATTCTGAAGAATCAACAAGAAAGCAAAACATTTCCTGTTTTACCAGCAGGCTTCCACTTGAATGAGGGGAAGATGTTTTTTGAGAAGGCAAATGGGGCAGGTGAACTGTGCAGGTAAAAAGGGATGACTGAAGTAGGTCAGAGGTAAAAGCAGAGAAGGCATTAAGCACATCTGTTGCAATAGGACAAGAGGTAATGGTTTTAGACTAAAAGAGGGCAGATTTAGACCAGATATAAGGAAGAAATTTTTGACAGCGAGTGTGGTGAAACACTGGCACAGGTTACCCAGAGAGGTGGTAGATGCCCTATCCCTG
This sequence comes from Cariama cristata, assembly GCF_000690535.1. Lineage (NCBI taxonomy): Eukaryota > Metazoa > Chordata > Aves > Cariamiformes > Cariamidae > Cariama > Cariama cristata. The sequence goes on along the minus strand of NW_009632928.1, from coordinate 160,525 downwards.
GAAACATTCAAGGCCAGGTTGGACAGGGCTCTGAGCAACCTGATGTAGTTGCAGATGTCTCTGCTCATTGCAGGACTAGATGGCCTTTAAAGGTCCCTTCCAACCCAAACTCTTCTATGATTGTATGATCCTCCTTTTACATAGTCCAGTTTTTCTTCTGCACTAGGCAGCTGGAGACCACGAGGAAGGCAGGCAGTGACAGAGAACTGAAGAGGCCCCACTTGCACCCTTGGATTCGCTGCAGTGTTCTCTCATTACGTGTCATGTTATTCTCTGTTTTCTGGACAATGGTAAGGCAGGAGATAAACTCACTCGTGTGTGCTGCAAGGCATGCAGTGAAATGCAGGACCAATTCCCTCACCTGAAGCCTTCCAACCCTTTTTGGGGCAGAACTGGAGCTCCTTGTACATCTTTTGGGGATGGAGACAACTGTAACCCCCCAACTTAGAAAGCCAACAAACACCCCAGAATGAGATTCTCAGCTATGATGACTATTGGGTGGTGAGGGGAGGAGGTAAATACCTGGAGAGAGAAAACTCTTTGCTATGAAATTTCTGAGGACATGCTGTCACACTGCACAGTGTCTGAAACACCCAGCTCTGCATGGGGGAAGCAGCGTCAGGCTGTCATCCGCGCTGTTACGGCACCCACACCTATTGAGCCTGACAGAGCTGTTTAACCAAAGTGCATCACGTTCCCTGCTGCCCTCATTTTGCTTAATCTGCATTCTTGCAGCTCAGTAATCCTCATGGGAGACTTCCTATAAATAGTGCTTTGGCAATTAAACCCGCTTTCCTTGCAGACTAAGCTTTAATTGCTATTGGCAGGTAGCTTGCAGAAGTATCTCCTATGGAGGAACTAGAAGATGAAACACATTTTAAATAATGAGAGTTTATCTTTGTGAAGAAAGGAAAGTTTATCTTAAATGCTAATGCTATTATCTAATCGAGCATCTAATGTTTTCCTGTGTAGTTTGCCCCTCTAAGAGCACCACGGAGCAGAAATGTGAGCTGTAAAAATCCTGCTGTGCTCATAGAAATGTCTCTTGCATATTTTCAGGGAAATCAGGTCAAAGATTACACCTCTGCAGTATTCTTTGGTGATACACATTCATTATTTTTAATGCATTTTACTCAGATTTCAATCAGAATTATATTTAAAGAAAACAACAAAACACAGTAAAATATCAACCCTCTGCCCTCAGAAAACAGGTGAATATACATCCAAGTCAAATCCACTGGCCAAAGCTGTTGTGCAGAGGAGCTGGGGTCATTTATTTCAGAAACAAGTTTAGCTGTTCTGCCTCTTGTTTCAGGAGCAGTTCATATTCTTAAATGACACCTGGAAATCTGAACAGTCACAGTGGAGCCTATCATAAAGGGAAAGGGGGATTTGGACTGTTTGGAAGTAAATCCTGAGATTATTTTTACATGAACCTGTAAGAATGATATCAATATACATGTACATGTATATAAATCAGATGCTGTTCCTGTCTCCTTGCATGCTTAGTGTGCTTTACTTCAAATCAATGTTCTTATGGGTTTCTAAGGGAGCAGGAGCAATGCAGCTAAGCACAGAAAACTGTCTTTTCAAACCTAAATATGGCATCTGATTATGTGAAGTTTAAATAAAACCACAGATGATACAGTCTTGTTTTAACATTAAAAGGCTCACCATCATATATTGTTCCCAATGTGGGCCAAATCCTTTAAAGTGGTGAAGCTCTTACATATGACTAGCTTTGCTGAGGTCGAAAGTCACATCAGACCTGTGTAAATGAATGAAAGAAAAGTCTGAAAAGACATGTACGAGGGGAGATGCTGTAAAAACTTATTTTGTGTACTGTTAGACAAAATCATCTATAAAATTCATTTAAATGACACACACACATCCATCTTGTGCTCACTTTTTGTAAATATTCAAAATACGAGTTTTCCTGCTGGGAATGTTTTCAGCAAGTGCATGATGGTCAAGTTTGGGGCTGAGGCTGAGTTTTGAATTTGTATTTGTACTAAATGAATTCACACCCTGAGCTCAGTCATGCTGGGGATCACACGTACCAACAGGACACAGCATGGTGGCACTGAACTATGTCAGCCTTCAACTGAAGACTGCCGCAGCAAACTGCTGAAGGCCAAAGGCAACTAACAGTTGTATTTTAAGGAATGCTTTTGAATAAAAGATCTCAAAAATTCACAGCTCAATTTTGGACAATTTTTCGAGGAATCTGATGGCTAAAATTATTCTGGACCCTATGTGCTGCCTTATTGTCTGGCCTGGGACATCTGTGATGCCACACTTCACCCATTTAAATTTAAAACAAAACCCTGGACCATCATGCCGCTTGTAAAGCTTTGTCCCAGTCTAAACCTGCTGTATTACCCCACTATCTCAACCTAGTCCTCAAATACCAACCTACTCATTGGTCTGTTCACCTTCTGCAGTATGGTTCTGGTTCACCCCATAAATCATAAGTATTATGAACTGCTGATGTGACAGTGTCCTTAAACTCTTCCAAAGTGCAAAAGGACTTAGTTTTAACTTTTGGTCAGCCCTGAATTGGTCAGGCAGTTGGACTAGATGGTCATTGTAGGCCCCTTCCAACTGAACTATTCTATTCTATTCTATTCTATTCTATTCTATTCCATTCCATTCCATCCCATTCCATTCCATGCATGGCAAATAATTTAACCTAGTTAATTTAGTCCTAGCTGTGTCTCAAAAGAGAAACTTGACACGGCATGGATTTTGAAAGTAAAGATGTAGGTGCCTACCAAAAAATGGGGATACTGGGAAATGATTCTTTGTAGTTTTGAGTAAAATAAACTCCAGAGAGGGGATGGGTTTGAGATATGCCAAACCCATGGTGTGTCCTGTGGGCATCTTCCAGGCGTCATTCTGACTTTGGTGGGTTCTGTTCTGTGGTCCATAATGTCTCGCCAAAGGTTTTCAATCACCTCCGGGCCAAACCCTGTGTCAAGAAAACCTCTTATTTTTGGTCCAGGCACAGAGACTTCTGAAAATCCCTGGGCACCTTGCTGTGTTTAAGCACATTTAAAATGAGCTAAGCTGTGTGTGTTTCTTGCAAAGTCAGTTTGCTTTATGCAGTCTCAATTTTTGGAGAAAATAATACATGAAATATTTATTTATCTTATTTTAAATTAAGCACCCAGTGATTACATTTCTTACTTCTCTCTTACCCCAAGTCCAAACACTGGCAATAACTTCTAGTGCTAATGTGACTGGTAGAAACTTTATTTGTTTGTTTTTCTAACAAGTTTTTTTTTTTTCTTTTCACATTTGTAATTTTAACAAGGGAGAAAATGCTTATAGAGAAAACATAAAGGTATAGAAAGTCACAGAAGTGTAGTCAAGAAGAATAATGGGTATTAAATCAATATTTATAAACATAACAACTAATAGAAAACAGACTCATACCCATTTGTTTTAAAAATAGGTTGCTGCAAAAACATGTAAATGAATGTTTAATTTAATGGGTTTTTTTCTATATCAAGTATAGTTCCTTTTATAAAAGCCCATGAACAATGACAATAATGTGCAATAAATATTAATAATTACCCATAATAGGTAATTAAAATTTAATAATTAGTATGAAAGTCAGAATAACAAGAAAGAATCACTTGATCACATTCAAAACATTCAGTATTTGAAGGATGTTGTATAATCATTACAGCATAGGTTAATGATTGTCCATTTGAAGTCTGCACTCATTTACTTTCATGGTTATTGGAATGTAACAGTTGATAGAGCATTTCATGATAGAAAAAATTGAATATGTAAATATTGTTCCAAATGTGAGTCCAGCGTGATGGGGTTATCTCTGCAAATGTAGTTCAAATTGGTGGTATTCTATAAGGAGGTTGCTTTTTGAAGTGCCTTTGCAAAAATTGGTTTAATTTAGGGGAGTTTGGGTCAATATGCTACACAGAAATAGAGACATTTTGTATGTGTAAACACAGCTTGACTGAACTAAATGGATTTAGTCTAAAATACACTGCTACCCTACAGCTGAGGATCTGGATCATATTTTCTAATACTTTGCAGAGTCATAGATGTATAATTTTTTGCAGTACATTTTGGGGTTCTGGGCACTTTGCTTTATGAAATTCCAGTCCTTGACACACTCCCAATACAAAGAAGACAAATAGTTTGTCAAAAATGTACTTTGGCTCATGAGACCCACTTATAAAGATGGAGAGCAGAAGAGAACCCAAAATACATCTCCCATGTGGTAGCATGCTGGCATTTCAAAATGTATTCAGTCCTTTTTGAGGTCGTCTGGTTTTTTTGATGAAAAAGTTTTTTTAAAAATTCTGCAAGAGTAAACTTTAGGAACTTAGATGCTCTTTCTGCTATCAATCGGCATCTCTTCAAAGTCCTCCATATCTTCCAAGTTTTGAGCACTGTAGTCACCAACTCAGTTCCATCTTCTTATGTTCAAGGTGAGATTTGTGGTCAGCTTGGCAAGCCACCTAAAAACTGTTATGTTTTTTTTCCCCCTTATTTGTTTTGATTGAGTTTTAGCAAGTTCAGTTTCCTGATCCTGTTGTCTGTGCATCTGCATGGTAAAGCAGGAAGCACTCTTCTTCTGCACAAATACAGTAGCACTTTGCACTTTTTTTATATTGTGATAGTACAAGGGGACTATAGTCGGGGACTTTTTGCATAGTAATCCTTGTCTTGAAGACCATTTAACTGAAGGTGGTGAGGAGTACAGATGAATGAGAAAATTACTAAACAAAGAAAGATGTTTCTGAAGCAATATGATTACCTACAGTAATGACCAATCTCTGCCTTTTCATTGCTTCATGCCCTTTGGTGCTATTGGTGGTCAAGCTGTTTTGCAATGGGTTTATCTTTCTCATTTCATAAATGAGGCAAACAAGGTACAAGAGAGGAACTTGCTGGAGGAGCCAAAACAAGTTCCTGGCAGAGCCTGGGGAACCACCAGGATGTGAAATACCCATGAAAGACAAAACCCTAGGTAAGAGGAGAAGGAGAGGTTTTAAGACAGCTGCAGCCTCCATATCCAATACTGGAGAATCCCCAGCATGACTGCACGACACATCTGCTCCACCTGCTGATCTGTAGGCAGCAACAGCACTGTCCCACCAGTTTCCATCCAGTCCCAAACAACAATCCTCAATACCGTACCTTTCAGGGGTACCTCTGCAAGACATAGCATGGCCACAATGACTGTGGCACGTGTGTCCTCCCATACTTGGGTAGGAAGAATTTCTCTTCCTTTTGAGAACCCATTTTCTCTGTTGTACAGAGATGCAGGAGAAGGCAAATGGATCTGTGATTATTTTTCAGGCAGTGTAGGAAAGCAGAGCTGCTCTTAGAATGTAAGAGTATCAGCAATCCCCACATGTTTAGTTTAAGTAAAACATGCAATAGAGGAAAAAGACTGAGGAATTCTGTGCGAGTGAGTGAAATTAGCTTTTTCCTAAAATGGAGAATTAGAATGTTTCATGAAATTAATGGAAAGAGGATCTTAGAAAGAATAAAGAGGGGCCTGGATAAATTAAAGATTTTATCTGAAACCAAACTGGAGTAATTGACTAAATTAACTTGTCTTAAAGAGACATGTACTGAGACATTGCAAAATAAAGAAAAGATAAAAGGAAATTAGAGAGTGTAATATGGCATATAAACAGCACTAGCAAAAAACTGAAGGGAAAAGTAAGAATGCTATTGTCAAAGGGGAAGAAGAAGGGCTTTATATACATATAAGTGACTAAATGTACTATTTTATTTTTCAACAAGAAATATAAAAATCTTCCTGCTGTTTCTCAATAAAAATAAATCAGTATTCAAATGACATATCTCAAGGAGCAGTCTACAAACAAGTACACCTCACAGTCATTTCAGGCTTACTTTATTTATTAATTAAAATTTAGAGAAATCATGAGAAGGCCCTGAGCAGAGATCATAATTTGATTTTTTCTATTCATGTGTAGAATAAGCCAAGACAAACATTATTTTATGTATTTTTTTTATTTGGGCAGTATCTAAAATGAATCATGGACAATATTTTTTTTGATCAATACAATGATATAAAAAACAAATTCTAAGCTTTTTAAAGATATCTTTCATTTGCTAAGGCAGCTAGCACAAACCTGCTAAAGCAGTAGAAACTCTTCTGTGTGGCATGTTAGCAGAACACATATCCAGTGCCCTCAGTTTAGAAAATATTACTATCAAGGAATAATGCTAATGTGCAAAACTCCTACATAAACCAAGTGAAGCTTTATACACAACTCCTTCATTCCTGATCAGAATATTAAATTAAGATTTCATTAAGGAATAGAAAAAAAGTGATTTTGTTAATCTTGTAGACTTCCCTTCAAAACCATGTTTCATGTTCTTCCGTATATCCTAGACTACTTATTATTGTTACTATTTTATATCATGGCTGTAATTAGTGGCCCCAATCAGAGCCTGAATGCACTGGAGTAAATGTTTTATATATATATACACACACACACACACACACACTTACATGTATATGCACATACCCACATGCTTAAAGACTTTCCTGTGAGGCAGTGGATTACCAGCAATAGCAATTGCTCGTCTTTAAGGACTGAGCAGCTGGGAAGGAAGGAGAATTTCAGTGACAAAGGATAGTTTTTCAGACCCTAACTTTATAATACAAAGGGACAGTTTAATAAGTTTAAGGTTTGGGGTTTTTTTTAATTCTAAATAATGATGTAGTTTGTCTTAAGGGTAGAGAAGCACCTTTAATTTGTGATGGGATCTAAAACAAAAAGGAGAATTAAACATTTTACTGCTGCTGTTCATGTCAGTTGGTGTCTCTTCATAGAAATTATATACTGCACAGAAAATACATTGCCCATTTTAACTTTTTTTTTTTTTGGTGATTATATGGTAATCATGTTCAACAACTTAATTAACAGACAGATGATAATACTCTGCTGTGATCTAACTAGCCATTTTTGTTCCAAAGAACTAAATCTATGGTTGCTGCTGGGGAAATGCACACCATCCGTTTTATTGGGTTTCCTACATATCTTGTTGCAAAGACTGCTCTGTGGTAGATCTGCACCAACAAGGCTTCATGGCTCTGTAGGGCAAAAAAAACCCAAACTGAGGTTAGGAACAGAACAAAGCCAGATTATTCTTTTTGAGGGTGGGGAATGAAATGCCATTCTGTTGGGAAGAGGCCTACAAGGGCACGTTCACTTGAAAGTTTACAATCTCTAGATTTTTCACTCTAGTGCCAGGGTCATTAAGCAGAGGTGTCCTGAAGGGCTGTCCAGTCTTCATGGCAAGGAGGGGTGTACAGCGAGAGCCTCCTCTTCAGAGCAGGTGACTGGAGGGCAAGGTCCAGACCGTGCCTAGCTGTGGGAGCTATCTCAAAGCAGTGCTCAGTATAGCCCACCTAATCAAAGTCAGTACCAACACAGTAAGTATTAGCTCAGGGACAAGCTATGAGCTCCATAGCACCACAGAAATGCAACCACAGAGCTGTTTTTTGGTATTTTCACAGCCTGTGGATCCTCCCCCACAAAATTTGGCTTCTGTGGCCACACATTTGGGCAAGGTTTCCTCCTGGAGAAGCAGTTACATTTTTCTTGAGAGACCATGGGAATTTAAGCAGTGCATTGTAATATATCTGAGCTGAAGGGGCAGAGAGGCTGAGAGGGGTACTGCTAGAAGTGCTGCCTTATCTGCAATGCTGTGGGAGGCCCATCACAGCCTGTTGCAGAAGTGGTCCCTCTTAGGCCAGTGCATGTCTCCGGTTCCTTGGAGGAGTTCTTGATTTCTCGCATGGACAGATGAACACAGCTCTTCAACCCGTTTCAACAGGATGAGCTGTGGACAGATGATGTTTTGGAGCTTGGCAACCCTACAGGCTCCTGGAGAACCATCATGTTGTTTTGGTATGGAACCTGTCCAAATCCTAGTTCCAGTTAGAAGCAAAGTGCTGAGATTGTTGTATCCCTCACTCTCCAAGAAGATGGGGTCAAGGTGGGAGAAGCAGTTGGCAGGGCCCACCTCTACAGCAAGGCTAGTGCAAGACAGAAGAAAAAAGACTTGTGATACTCTCAACCTTTGGCAAGGGATGAGTGGTGATGCTGGAATCACAAGACATTTTTATTCTGCATTTGACAGGGGCACACATTGTACCTTGTACCCTCAGCCTTCTTGTTAATCTGAAATCTTACGAAAATCAAAGCTTCAGCTGGATTAACTTTTGTTAGTCTCAATGAGATTTCAGCAAATTCTCACTCATAATTACTATAATTTGAGACACCCATTTTGCCCCTTTTTCAATTTATTTTTTTTTGGAGGGGGAGGAAGGCATGTCTAATTGGGTTCTGTGTATATGTATCTGTCAGAGTATGTCCCTCAAAATATTTTTAAGACGGAAGCTTAAAGCTCGCAAAAATACTCATCTTCTGGCAAATTACCAAAAGTCACTAGGACAAGAGAGTGGATATTAGTCCTCCCATTGAAGAGAAAGATCTTTTTAATTAGAAATCTAAGAATTAACATGGGAAGGAGATCTTACATATAGGTGAAGCCCAGGAAAAATATAAATGCTCATAAACACCAAAGTAGTAAAGAGATAGGTGAGTAGTGAGGTAGTAAAGATGGGGAACTGAGGTAGAACTCTCCAAAATATTTAAATGCCTCTTTCAGAGAAATTAATGTCTTTCATGCCAATGAGTAAGTTGCTGGCATCCTATTCAAAGACCTGTGACAAGGGAGGGAATCAAACCTACATTTCCCAAGCCCCCAGCCACCGATCCTGTAACTGGATGAGCTTTCTTTGCTGCCTCTTTTCACAGCATCACCATGACAACAGTGGCTGCTCTCTTTTTGGCTGGTGCTCAGTGTGCATACTGATGGTGATCAACAATGAGGTACTACCACGATGAGTAAATAGATTAAACCCATGTGTTACCCTATGGTCAACACACACAATGAGCAGATCTGTAGCCTTCAGATCACTGTTGTTATTCCTTCTCCTGAGTCCTACAGTGTCCTTTCTACTGACACATAAGCTAGTATTTGACGATAGTATTATTTACATTTTTAATTACATTGTGTGTACTGGGTATTTACTCTGAGCACAAGTGGCAAGCTGTTTGGGAGCTAGTGTTTCTGCAGTGCTGCTAATTAATTGATGATAAATAAGTAAATAAAGAGTCCAGCAAAAGCAGAAGGAAAGACTATAGCCTGCTTCTTTCCTTTCCAGAAAACTCTATCCTCCCTATTTTTTCTTCTTTTTTTCCTCTGTTATCATTCGCCTTTTAATTGAAACCAGTTTGCCATTTGGCTGCCAAACCTTCCCCTGTAAGCAAAGCACAGCACTGAAGACCAGTCTAAATGTTTTTTTCTTTCCTTTCTTTATTTCCTGTACTGGATTGATGGGTCCTTAGGTTAGTCTGAAATTCCTCATGCACACATCTCCTGCTAAGTCAGATCTGGGAATTCTTCCATATGTGCCTTCATTTGAAATTTAACTCAAGAACAACGAAGAGGAACCATTGCAAACACAGGAAAGGAGCTAGGATGGAAACAGAGCAAGAAGAGCTCCCCTGCTTAATTTTTATTGAGAGTGAAAGAACATTTCACCCTCTTCTCCATAAGTAACCCTCACTTACACTGCATGGATAGGAAACAAAGATTAATAAAGCGCAACCACACAAGAGCTAGGTTTTCAAATGCCACACCTACAGCTGGGGAAGGTTTCCCAAGAATGTCTTTGAGTAAAGATTGAGTAAATTCTGGCCACTTTCATTATGTGACTAAGGCTTTCTTCAGCCTATCAGCATGTTCCTAAAGTCATGTTCATTTGCTTAGCTCTTTTGCATTTAAAAATCTGGTCAAGACGAGACAAGCTATATATTATAACATATGTTTAAATATGACTTGGCCCAATGAATGTTTTAAGAGGAGTGGATAGCTGGTTTGTGTTCATTAACAGATGGAGTAATCCAGTAAAGGAAAGGCCAAATTTGGGAGCTGAATTATGCAGCAAATCTGAGCTTTCTAGAACTGTTGATGGTTTTATAACTGCTTTGCCTAGATGGGAACAATTATACAAAGGGCAGGCCCAGGCAATAGAGAACATCCCAATGAGTGCTCGTAGAGCCTGTAGCCACACAGAAGAAATAACATAACCTCTAAATGTCTTAGACATGTAAAAGGAATACTGACAAAGGAGGCAATTTTAGAAACATACTTAAATAAGTTGCTGTATATATATATAGGCTAAATTCTGTAGAGGATCAAGAATAAGACAAAAGAAGGTCACAGCGCTCCATCGTCAGGTTCTCACCTGTATGATACATTTGGTGTGACTCGACAAGGAAGCGACGGCAGTTTCTTCCTGCTGTCTTCATGATAGCTACATCCAGTGTTCCGCAGAGCACAAAAACCAAAGCACAGGAGCCTGCCCTTCATTACAATACTTTGAATTCATAAAGGTCAATCCAGTAAGGGAACTTGGGCACCACAATGTTGAGCAGGGTGGTGACCAATTTTCATGCAACTACCCACAAGCTGGAATTCTAATTGTCTATCAATAGAGGCATCTAATGCCATCATATTCAGTAAAAACCTGCCTAATTCTGCCAGAAAGAAATGGTTGAGATGAAAGTTTTTTTATTTCCTACCCTTTCCTGGGGCTTGCAAGCCTTCCTGCACTGAAGCTGCATATCCCAGAACATTTCTGAATTAGATAGTCAGACTTTTTGTTTTCAAAGCTAAGTGAAATAAATGCATTAGTCTTTCTTTTCAAAAAAATTTCAAAATATAGTGTATTTATTAAAAAGACGAGAAATTTAATTGAATCTCTCCTCTCTTTGGAACTCTTTTAATTCATATTCAACACTCTGTTGATAAGTGTCCTAGGTTGTGAAATGCAGGGGGAGATTCCCACAATATTTCTGGTCAAGCCTATTTCACTCTGCATGAATTTTCATCAATTCAGTTAAAGGAAAAGCACAGTTAAACACAGATCTATAGTTTAATGACAAGAGAGACTCAAGTTCCCACTGCACTGAATACTTAATAGCAGCTATTGAAATATTTAGCGGCTAGAACCCAAACTCCCCTTCCACTCATGCCAGGTGAGTGCCTTAACTTGGTTATGAAACAACACAGTACCATATCAAGATCTCTTTATAGCCAAGATCCACACAGCAACATGTACCTTGGAGATACAAGGAGAGGGGGAACTCCAGGAGTAGCTCATATGCACACGGTAACTGCAGCTCCCCTGCTGCTCTTTGATGCACTTTTATTTCGGGCTTAAGGAATATTGAATTAGTGCCTGCAAACGGAAATGGCTTCAGTCAGGAGTTCTGAGATTATCCATGCCCCTAGAACACTTTGACCAATTTATCCTGCATTTTGCTTGCAATCAATCATAATCGATTAATCACATCACCGCTCCCGGGACAGTGATGCAAGCTATGGAGTGAGATCCTCTGCATCTTACAAGAGATGTGAACCCTCCTGAAAGGAGGACTGTTGCTCCCTATAACCTCCTGGTTAGGATGTCTACCTGTTAGGTGAGAATAAGAATGTAGGTCCTTGGCAGTGGGGTACACTCTAGTTGGGGAGTCCTTATACAAAATGGGAGTGCAGTACCTATTCCTAGTTTGGCAGCTATGTTTTGTGCTCACATGTTTTGAAAACACCTGTGAGATGGACCCCTGTGAGTGAGTATAAAAACATATAATTTATATTTACCTTTCTGGGTTAGGAATGACATACAAGTCAAACTCAAAGTCTTGGTGAGGTAGTACTTCTGCGTGAAGTACTTCTGAGCACTTGTGGCTTCTGGAGAACATTATTATTAGGTAGTAGCAGCATCAGACAAGCTGACAAAAAGCTGCTGAAATCCCTTATGAGTCTCTTGATAGAGCTGTGCCAAAATACCTGCCAAGGAGTAATGCTTTCAGAAGCGTTCACTGTTGGAGCAGATCCTTGGTGTCAAGAAGTAGCTACCCTATCCCTGCAGGAGTGATAATCGGTTTGAGAGGATGTTGATGAGCTGCTGAGATTTCAAGTTTAGCAGGGTAGAAAGGAGATTAAATTGCTGGATTTCTATGTTCATTCCTGGGGCCTAGCTTTGAGATTTAAGTTGTTAAATCAGATTCTGAGTTTTCATTTAAAGGAAAACAACAAGAACAACAAAAAAAACACCCACACATTAAATAAAAAAAAAGCAAAACAAGAGACAGGGTGACACTCCAATCACTGGAATGTAACCAAATGAAACCGTGTGATCCTATGCAGGGAATATTTGCTGCTGTTTGCTCCTTAGTTAATTAATTATTGTTGGCAAGTTGTGCAGGGTGTGGGCCTGTTCTTGGCTGCTGCACTCTATGTTTGATGCTGAGGCCAGGGGAACTCCAGAGGGTATTGTAAAAATTCCTCGCCTTGGGAGTGAAATAGAGAAAAAAACTCTGCATGCTTGCTGTTGTTGTTGTTGTTGTTTCAAATCTTGTCCCCCATGGTAATTTTATGATGGTCCTTGATGCGCTAAATCACCAAAGATGGAGGCTGCAAGTTTTTCCCATCTTAAAGATGTTAGGGAAATGTTACAATGGTATAGCTGGCATATCTCCGTTGAGTTCAAGGGAAAAGGGCAAAGCTAGAACAGGCGTTAGGATGCCTGTATGGGCCATAGCACATCTGGGCTTCATTCCCTGATTTGTAAAATGTCATTATGACCTCAGTCAAATCACTTAGGGATGAGTTATTAAAGGGATTTAGGTACCTAAATCCACCATGACATTTTCAAAGTTGAAGCTCAGGCTCTGCCTTGTCTTTCTCCTGCCTGTTGGTGCGTAAAACCCCTTGGGGATGGTTAAGCATACCTTCCTGCTGGAGGCTGTGAGGCTTGAGAGAAACTTTCCCCCGCAATGTCCCTCCTAGTTGCTTTTTCTTGTCTTCGTGCAATTTGCACTGATATGGGACTGTAAGCAAAACTGGATCAGGCAACCAATTCTGCTGAAAAATAAGCAGTCAAAATGTCACCACAAATGATAAAAATTAAAGATTTTTGTAGTGCAAATGGATAAAAATGTTATTGTTAACCAGGTAACACTGCTGTTATGTGATAGAAAAGACTGAGGCTGAGTAGGGACAAGAACTAAAAATGTGGACAAGAAAGGTAGGACCAGCTTGTGTCAGCACAACCACTAACAGAAATAGCTTATTTTGCTTTTGTTTTTACAGTTTAATTTTTGTGGAAAAGCCTAGGACTTTTTACAGTGCTGCTGCTAACAAGGTGATTGAAAGTGCCTCAAGTCTTGTATGCTCCAAGACTGTATATTTAAGGTCTGCCAATTAATTTACCTTATACTCAATATATGAAAAAATGGGGTAAATAAGTCTCCCACAGTAACAGAAAGAGCTGAGGTAATTCGTGATAGTTGAGTAACAGTTGAGTAATTTACAATAAAGTCACAATAATCCCAAGAAAGGCTGAAAACAATTTCCACCTTCCTGGATGAAAATTGGAGCTGATCAAAACTTTGAATTTGTTTTATTTCCTACTCACTTCCCCTGCAATATACTTGATTTGGTTAAAATCACACTTTTTCTGACTTAAACTAATAACAAAACAGGGTCAATTATTCTCAAGTTAGCTGTTTTTTAAACCACAATAACTCTCTGTATAGGCATAGTTCCATTAATTAAACATATGAATTTAATGTAGTTGATTTATGTCAGTTTGGGCTCAGAATCACAAGTGGTTATCATAGCAGAATATGTTACAATGCTTTACTTGACCTATGATTTAACTGTCCCCATATGTGATTTTGAGCTGTAGCGAGAGACATAACAACAAAGTAAAGTTTGGCTTAGCACAGGAAAGGGAGTTCTGCTAATTCAACTTTGTATTTCAGTAAGAATAAATATGGTGTAAATATAAAATGAGTGTTAAATACATTGTCTATTTTTAAAAAATCTTATGCTTTATGTTCTGCTAGGAGGTACAAGAGATTTCTTGCCTAATTGGGGGAAATTATAGCTGAACATAAGTTTGGAGGATTTGTTTCCATTTGATATTTTTTTTCCCCACTGAAACTTTATTCAAATTGAAAAAACAAAAGTAATTCTAGGAAACTGAAAAAATCTAGCAAAAACAATATGATATTTTAAAATCCATTTAGCGAAAACATTCAGCAATAATTTTCTCAAAATAACTATTGAAATTATTCTTTTACAGAATGAAACCAGATGCCTGCTAGGTCAATAACTGAAGACTTCATGTTTTGTTTTTAAAGAAAAAACAAAACTGTGAAAATGGGTCTGGGGGAAAAAATCTGCAGGGAAATTTAGACAAAGTGAATAGCTGTTCAGTTTCTTCTCTGCAAAGCTAAAACAGCCTCGGCCCTTCAGAATTATTATGATTTCTTCACTTTGCCATTTTTTACTTCCTCTTATGAATACTATTGAAAAACAATGGGTTCCTCATTAACTGAGGTAGATGAAGTCATCTCTTATATTCCTCCCATGTACAGGAAAAGAGATCATAAGCCTGAAGACTGTAACTAACTTTTTTCTCTGAGTGCCTCATGTTCACAAACAGATTGCAGCTGAGTTGGCTACCTATTTATAAGAATGAATATGCAATACTTGACTAGAAAGTAGAGAATATGACCCAAAAAGAAAGATTTTACTTCTCAACCTCAGTCAGCTGACATCGGTCAGATGTGCAAAAGTTGCTTGAAAACAGGTAGTGGCTGCTGACTCAGAAGTTATACTCCACTGTGAGAGCATGAAATTAGTTGCAGTTGGGCACAATATGTGTTTCTGGTCCACTCTTGGACAAGGACGTCTCCTGCAGTAACCCAAAGTCTTTGAAACCTCATCTGGAAAGCAAAATCCCCAAGGGAAGGTCACAGTTTAAGAGAAGCAGTAGTGTTCTGATAAACAGGATAAGGGAATTTTAGAAATTTCAGGACCTTTTTTTTTCTTCCTGCCTTTCCGGCCCACACAGGTATTGCTCGAGGCATCTGTCCTAGAAAAATTAGGCTACTGTAAGATTTATTGGCTGAGTGCAGAGTTTACATTACATTTGCTCTCATCACTTTCTCCTGGAGTAATTGCCTATGCATGCACAGTCCTGGCTGCAAACAGTGTGGTCTGATCCTTGGGTGGCTCATTTTGGGACGGATCCAGCTAAAGGCTGATATCACCCATGAGCAGATGAGTCCTTTAAAAGGACTCAGAAGCTTGGGACTTTGCAGGAAGATAACATAGTACTTTGGAAGAGAAGCCCTTCATTACAGGGCTTTTGCAAACACCATCTCCCAGTCATTTATTTCATACAACTTCTGTTTTCCTTCAAGTCTGATTATTTTTACTGTAATTTTCTTTCATCAGCAGCCCCTGTAATTGATATAAAATACCTGTAGAAGTAGTCCTGGTTAAGAAATTTGTGGTTAAATCCTTATGTTAGTTTGCTTTTTTTTTTTTTTTTAACTTCCAGTGGGCCTAGAAACTGACACAGGGTTTTCAAAACTCTCTCTCCCTCTTCTTTGTCATAATATTCCCCTAAAAACCTCAATTTCAGCTGGAAACACCAGCATCAAGTTTGCAGAAGTGTTACTGATTGTGAAAGACAATCACCCAATTCACTGCACAGCACCCCAAAGAGGCAAAGCCATACTAGCAGGTACAAACCACAATACTCACAGAGCATCTATGGGTCTTTCTACCCAAGATTATCCCTGGGCAGGGATAAAGATTAGACACTGTGCAACAACAATATTTCCCAAGCTCCTATAAGGAGAATTATACAGTGAAAATGTTATCAACTCTGAGAAGTCATGATTCTGAGACTAATACTAGTGGTTGGAGAAGTCCTATAGGGCCTTTAAAATATGCTAAATGCACCTGTGCATTCTCACCTATTTTGTGCTATGATTTAATCCTTGAAATTATCCTTACCTAGAACACCTAAATGCAAATGCCAGAGGAAAAAAAAGTTAATTGAGTCTTTGCTGATAAAACCAGAGCCAGACCTTGAGTTTGACCCATGGTGAACTGTCTTAGTATTTTAGCTCATTTCCAGTACTAAAGTGTGACGCAGAGAAAAGTGAAACCCGAATAATTTCCTTTTGTAAAAATTACAGTCCTGTAAAGCTACAATAACCATTCCTGAAACAACACAACGAAAGACGGGCCATGCTGCTTCAAAGACCAATTGTATTATTCTTATTGGTTCTGTGAAAATATTTCATGACACATGAACCTCTCGAACAGTAGAAAGACATACAGCTTTGAAATAATAACTGGGGGAAGAGGGTAAACCGAGCCATATTTATTCAAGCATTCCAGGTGCCCTCTGCAATTGGTGACCTAGTCAAGTATGAGAAACAATGCAATCTCAGGGGCCTGCCGCCAAAAAGATCCACAGCCACTAAATGCATTAAGACATTAATGTCTACTTTGGGATCAGTTCTCAACTTAACAGGTTAACCTCTGGCCCACGAGGGAATAAGTAGCAAACAAGATTTAGCCAAAGCTTGTACTCAGAGGGTAATTGATAGCTGTAGCCCACCCATCTGATACATTTTTTTGATGGGGATAATTTTCCTCTCGTAAGGGAACTATCCATAGAAATAATTTAAGTTGACGTCTCAACACTAAATCAAAATGCTGTGGTCTGACTTAGGTACTGCCAGATGATCTGAGCCTTTCCAGCTAAAGGACTTGGGGGGGGCGGGGGGAGCGGAAAAGAGAGAGAGAAAACTTGGTTTGCTCTTTTGGTCATTTTTGGGGAGGAGGGTTTCCATTTCAATGGCAAATAACTCAGTTTTTCTTTGGACTAATAAGGAATCACTCCTCCGTTACTTTCACAATAGAAATATTTAGATCTCCAAAAAAATGAGGTTTTGTATGGCATTTTTGGGTGAGTGTTTTTGATGTTTTTTTTCCTGTTCAAAAAATCACAATTATTCTGCTGAAGTGTAGGAAACAGTTAATTGATTTTTTAGTATGTAAGTGTAAGCAAAATTTACCTGTAGAGGAGATAACAGTGGTATGAACATTTATTTCTTTCTCTTCTCTTCTCTTCTCTTCTCTTCTCTTCTCTTCTCTTCTCTTCTCTTCTCTTCTCTTCTCTTCTCTTCTCTTCTCTTCTCTTCTCTTCTCTTCTCTTCTCTTCTCTTCTCTTCTCTTCTCTTCTCTTCTCTTCTCTTCTCTTCTCTTCTCTTCTCGGCTTTTGCCTTTTGCCTTTTGCCTTTTGCAAGAGGAGACTACAAAGGTCTGTGATTTTCTCATTTCTTGTCCCCAAACTATATGAAAAATATCAAAATAAATATATGGTACTTTATTAGTCTTCTCACATTTTCTATACAGAGTAATATGACAATCTTTGGGTAATACGTAGGAGCAGCAAGAAACTTGCAGCAAATTGTGCTTGTAGTACTGGAGGTTGAAGTTGAATGTCAATCCATCTGTTGTATTGATAGCAAGAAAAAGATATTTCATCTATTGAGATATTTGACATCTTTATTTCCAAAATCATCTGTGATACTTTAATTTAGAAGTCTCTTATGGTGGAAGAGTACATTCGTTTATTCTAATTCCATAGTTATTATTAAGAATTTGTCTCACTGATCAAGGCAGATTGTCTTTTTGTACGAGATGTAGTCCTTTATGAGACATGACAACACCACCATTTCAGTCTTCCATGACATAATATTTGTGTGTTAAATATTCCCAACACAGCTATGTATTGCTCCTACCTGAAATCTCATTAAATAACCATGATAAGACTTTGAATTTCAGTATATAAATTTTAAAAATTCTTTATTAAAGTTTTTTTTCCCTTTTCTTTTTTGTGGGAATGGTAATATACAATGGAGTTTATTCTTCCCAAAGCAACAGAAGTGAAAGCCCAGGTAGTTATGCCAAAGCAACATGTAGTTTATGAAAACAGCAAACTTCAAACTGTGACATTTCAAAAATAATAAACATACTAGACAAGTGGAAATTGCAGAAGTGGAATAGGAGCTGCGTATTTAAGATCTTTTCCTTGTAATATTTTATGTTCTTTCATGGCTCATTAGGTTTGGCCAATATTACAAGGCCTTTCAAACAACAATAAAGGAGAAAGCAAAGAGAAAAAAAAAATGTAAAAGCAATATCATTGGTTGCTGAACAGAAAATACCACAGTGGTAGTTATTTGAGAAAGTAAGTTTAGGACTGACTTGTACCAGCTAGAAATTGTTAGAATGAAAACCAGAGAATTGTGTACTTGAAATGTGATTTACTCTATGAGGAAAGCCTAAAAAAAACTCCCAAACTCTGAAATTTCCTAAGATACACTTGTTTAGGGAGTAGCAGGTAAATTGGAGTGGGAAATTTTAGGATATTTTATGCATTACCCTTTCCTAAAGGAAACTTTCAGCAGTCAGTTGAAATTGAAATACTTTCTGATAGTTTGAATGTATTTTTGTTTCAGCACTACAAGTGATAAAGAAATAGTGAATTTCTGCTTAAAAAAGGTGTAAGGATTATAGTCATGTAACTGTGACAAGAACAAAGTGGAGAAAAGCCTTGGGACCTATCCTCCTCTTCAGTTCCTGTCCTGCTTGATCACCTACTGCTAGCAACAGCAGATGGAGAAATTAATCCATCAAATAAATGGGATATTGTTTTGGGCAAACTCTAGGGGATAGTTTAGGGATATCAGCTTACTGTCATCTTTTTTCCTGAAAAACAAAAATAAAAAAAAACGCAAAACAAACCAAACGTAAAATGTACATATTTGTAATCGTGTTCTGTGCAGGTGAGACAGTATCAGTTGGAAGCTGAAGGATCTTGACTGCAGAATGTGACCTGAAGAACCAATTTTTAAATCAATTGAATATTTGCAACATTTTGATTTTGGACATTTTGTTTTTCTTGTATAGTATTTAGCAAGGTCTGTTGACCATTAGACTGTTCTCCCAGGTACAAATAAAATTTGTGTAATGAATATTTTTCCTTATGAAAGCTTTGGTTTTATTTCCCCTCACACAATATCCATGCTACTTTCTACAGTAAAATACGATGACACATTTGCACCCTTTTCTTAACCTTACTGGCCTCTTGGTAGATGACACTTTGATTTACTCCATCATTTCATCTGGATAGAGGTCAACAGTTTAAGAAGTACTGGGACAAGGCTGCAGTGTGAGATAAAATTAGATAGTTCAAAATTAGATAATACCAACTAGATCTCGACAGCCCTATGGTTAGATGAAGCTTGTTTCCTTGTAAAAAGGCAGCCTTCATCTCACCTTCAGTCTCATCAAAATAAGGGCCAGATCCTCATCTGACTGCAATTTTTTCACATTCTGTTGATATTCAGTGATCTGTAATATCTGGCATTGTGTAGCTGGTGATACACACTTTATTTACCTTTGCATGAGGCAAAAAAGAGAACATGCAAGGATGAGAATCTGTCCCTCTAAAAGCACACTGCACCATGGTCATTGTGGGGATGAGCTGATTTGTAGTTTCCATTATGGCTAATGTATTTGAAAGGAAATTCCTCTTTGTGTTGCCACTTTAAACTTTTTTTTTTTTTTTTACAGCACAGACTTCAAAATGCTTCTTTGAAACAACTGAAGAGTGAACTTTAATTCATGTTTTTTAAACAAAGGTTATATGAGACTTACAGAAGCTTCACAAAAGAAAAATATCAGCAAGAATTGCACATTACGTTTAGAGTGCTACTGACTTTCAAATTTCTCTACAGGTATTATTTCCCATGAATAGGAACAAAGAGCAAAAACAGTTAAAAAAGCATATTCAAATGTGTGCATAAAAAGGCATGGTAAATGAATACTGTTTAGTTTGCTGACATAATTACTGGAATGTAATTTTTATGAGTCGTAGAAATCTTGGCATTTTCACTGAACCAGATAATTAGACTCTGAATAGAACAGGGTCAGAATAATTAATACATCAAAACTAGATGAACTTTTTCTAATTATTTTTATTTAATCTCTATTATAATTATTGTTATACTCTGCTGAGCATGATTGCCTCATGTTCATAGATTTGAATGCTGTCTTATAGTTGCATCCTGGGACTTTGTGGAATATTAACAAACCGTGGCCTGGAGAAATTAGAACGGTGTCGTTTCATGATGGAATTCTAAATTGGAATTTTTCTATTTTTCTATGTAGTTGCACAAATTTTGCTTCACTGTCATTAAAAAAATGAATTTTAAAAACAAAATCTTCTAGTTTATTTATTTTTACATTAAAGGGGAACTTCTTCTGGAGTTAAAAGCAGCTCCTAATATGTACCTCCCTCCCCCTCTCTTCTGACTCCTGCAACTTTTTTCAGACCTCATAATTTTTTCTTTTAATTAGATTTTTTTTGTGATTGTATAGTTTCTCTGCAAGCTTTTGAAACATCAAAGTTAAGACCAGACTCCACCGACTGAATTCAAACAATCACTCAGCAGCATGGAGAATAAGGAGCACTTCTGTAGTCAATGCCGATGTATATTGAAGGCATGTGAAAGATTTTAGTCTGCATCATAATTTTTTTCTTTCTTTGAGAAGTATAAACATTATATATAAGCACAGTGACTGCCATCAGTGGGACTGATTCAACAAGCCCTCTGACGTCAGGTCTACCGGACAGGGCCTCAGGGTTGCTTTCATGGCTTGAAAATATGTCTATACTCTATTATTCAGCATGTACTATGTCTAAGCAACAGATTACATGTAGCTGGAACAGAGGTTGCAATTATAAACTCTTGCCCTTTGCTTTAGATTGCAATGGTTTATGAACTTGGTACAAAAGGCTGCGTGTTCAGTTTCGGGTAACTCTGGTTGTCTACCAATTGTTTTTCTTTAATATCTAATTTATGGGCCCCATTTGTGCACTGAGACTTGAACAGAGTCACTGCAGATTTGCATTGGTATAACCATAAACAGAAATAAGAGATGTATTCACTGTCGGACTTAGAAATTCTCATTACAGTTGACCATTGAGAGGCTTCTTTGGAAAGATTAGGAAGAAAAGAAGTATCAACCGTTGCTTTCTAATACCTTCTATTTTCTAATCTCTTTTATCACCATGGACAGGAGGTGTTAACAAGAGGGAATGATCTGTAAGGTGGGATTTTTCACTTCAGAAGGTCATTCCATAAATGCTGTGTTTAACTCAACCATATTAGGTTGCATCTGCACATCAACTCTAATGAAGTCTCTACCTCTTCTATCCCACACATGATAGCCACGGGAATAAAGACAATATATTTCCTCAGCTTTCTCTAGCTCAAGTTTTTTTCAGAGTAAAGCAACCTACTTTTTATCCTTCACCCACTCCTTTTCTCTAAATATGAATCTCAGCCCTTGTCAGATTACTTTACAAGTGCTATGAATGAGCAGAGATACCTAAAAAGATAAGTGACCATCTTCCCTTTAAGGGTTGCCCAAGATGACAACATTTTCTATACCAAGATCTGACTAATCTCTGCAGGATTTCATAACAGATAGTCAGGAGTCTGGGAAAGGAACCTGGCCTCATTTCCAGTGCAACTCTTATTCATTTAATGTCCTCACTGGTAGATCTCCAGCGTATACAGTGCAGCTCCCAGGAGAAAGAATGTGGATGGCTGGAACTGCAAAAGGGATAATGAGTGAACAATGAGCCCAGACTGAGTTTCATATTAATTACACAGTAGTCCAGAATCTGTATCATTATCTAGGAGAGAGTACTGGAAGAACACAGTATGGTTTTCTACCATAACCTTGCAGGTTAACTGGACAGATGCTGTTGACCTGTTAACAAAGTATACACAGTATTTTCTGTGATGGGTATCATACTGGAGTAGACTGGGTAGGTTTGAGGAACCACCCACTAAAATCTTCCTCCTTAAACTACCTTAAGGGAGTCATTGTAATCTACTTCTGGTGTTTCCTTGCAAATAAAAGAAAGCATTTCCCCATCTTTCAGGCTACTGTGTAACAATGGCAATATTGAAGGCCCAGAGTTCATGTAAATGGAACATCGTCTGCTAAAAATGTCACAGTCATGTGGGTACTGATGGAAACTTGTGAGTACAACACTGAATGCATCTCATTCTAACTTATCATAGATGAGTATCTGACCTATATTATTTTGCTCATCTCTTAGGAAAATTGTGCTATATTTCCAAACCTTCAATAGACTCAATCCTGAAAATAGGTGGCTAATCGACTGGAGTTGAATAGTTTATCACAAGTACATCATCCTCTGATGCTGGAGGCTGAGAAAAAGCTGCCTACAAAGTCTGTGGGATGGTCCTTTCTCCATTTGGCAAGAATTTTTCAGTCTCTTTCTCATATTGTTGCAAATAACCTTTTCCTCCAATAAAGCTGCATTTTCAGCATTTTTGGGTGAACTAAAAAAAGGTACATTTAAACTTGCACAATTCTGCACAGCAATCTGTTTCCTCACAGCCTGCTCTCATGATTAAAGTTCTGCCCTGGGTCAGATAATTTATGGTTGATATCAGTGAAAAGCCAAGCATCCTGGGTGTGGGAGGAGGCAAGAGTGCGAG
>NW_009632928.1:113532-137911 GCF_000690535.1 Cariama cristata | reverse complement strand
AGCGTGTGGAGAGGGGTGGGAGGAAAGAGGAAGGTTGCATTCAGCTACTGATGGAACTGAGAAAAAACATTTAAGAAAACCAGATTAGCAGGAAAAAAAGTAAAAAAAACCTCAAAAATTCCCACGACTTAGAAAGAATAGAGGACAATGATATAGTCAAGTACAATCTTGTCTATTTCTCACACATCTTTTCTACTCATTCTTCCCAGCACCAAGCTTTTCCTCTCGTCTTCTGACATCTCCTTTTTTGTTCCTCTTGAATTCTCATGCCCACTTTGTTTCCACACTGTTTCCCTTTTCCATATGCCTCAGGTCTTGATTTTGTGGAACAGATGAATTAGCGCTAACTGTGTAACTGTTAAAAGTCTCTAAATCCTTTTAGATGCTAAAGGTATACAACTGAATCAGTCACCCACTGCTCTCCTTACAATAAAAGTATAAGCTTTATAGACTAGACTTAAAGGTATGATGTCTAAATATCCACCTTAGGATGAAGTAGACGTATCCAAGAAAGACCTATTTCTCCCCATTGATAATCAGGGGATTTTAAATAACTCGTTCACATGCAGAAGTTTACAAGGCATTTACCTAAAGTTAGATGACATGACCTCCACAGAGAGTTATGGAAGATCTAAGTTTTCCCAGTTTCAAATTGTGTGTACTTTTTGTCTGAGAGTGAGAGGTGAAAGCAGTGTGCAATTTGGCCCTCTGTGCCCATTTCCACTTCAGAGATGATTCTATTTCCACAATAGTGAAGTGTTTTATCAGTAGTTTCCAGTATGGTACCCTAGAAGTTTCTTTCAGGCATCATTTTGAGCAAGGTCAGATACTTGGGCACATGCCCTGAAAGGTACCATCTCCTTCTCCTTCCTCCATGCACAAGAAAGGTGATTCCTGCTAATTTATAAAGATAGTGATTGACATCAACTTTCCTTACCCTTTTTCCCACTGTCATTATAAAGGGTAGCTCGTGACTCCAATTCCTCAGCCCTGATTTTTTTGCGTTTCCACACGGCAAGCAAAAGAGCACTGTGCCTGTCTGTGTGTACAGCCCAGAGTTAGGCTCAGACCCCAAACTTCAAGGAGTTGGGGAAGGAATCTCGGTTCTTCACAGTGGTAGGTCAAAACAGAAATGAGTTTCCACCATGAAAAACATTTCCATGTACTGTGTACAGTTTTGAGCCTCCAAATCAAGCAAGACATTGATATATTGGAGCAAGTTCAGCAGAGGGCCATCAGGATGGTCGGGAGCTGAAGCACTTACCCTGTGAGGACATGCTAAGGGAGCTGGACTTGTTCATCCTGGAGAAGGGATGACTTGGTGGGACCTGATAGGATCCTTTCAGTGTCAAACAGGACGTTACTGACAAGATGGAGTCAGGATCTTCATGGGAAAGTAGAGTGGGTGGATGAGAGGTAATGGTCATAAATTAAAAGAAGATAGAAGTATATAAGGAAACTAGACATGAGGACATTTTTTTTATTATGGGGATTGTTAAGCATTGAAACAGGGACACATAGAGGGTTTGAAAAATCTCTACCCTTGGAGGTTTTCAAGACCAGGCTGAAGAAAGCACTGAGCAAACTGGTCTGACCCTGCTCTGAGCAGAAGACTGGATTACAGTTTTTCTGAGGTCCTTTCCCACCTGAATAGCATGTCCAGAGAAGAGCGACAAAGCTGGTAAAGGGTCTGGAGAAAAAGCCTTATGAGGAATGGCTGAGGGAGCTGGGGTTGTTTAGTCTGGAGAAAAGGAGGCTGAGGGGAGACCTATTCGCTCTCTACAACTACCTCAAAGGAGGTTGCAGTGAGGCAGGGGTTGGTCTTTTCTCCCCAATAACTAGCAATAGGACAAGAGGAAACGGTCTCAAGTTGCACCAGGGGAGGTTCAGGCTCGACATTAGAAAGAACTTCACTGTTAGAGTCATTAAGCATTGGAATGGGCTCCCCAGGGAGGTGGTGGAGTCACCATCCCTGGAGGTGTTCAAAAAACGTTTAGATGTGGCCCTTTAAGACATGGTTTAGCAGGCATGGTGGCATCAGGTATACGGTTGGACTTGATGATCTTTGAGGTCTCTTCCAACCATAATGATTCTATGATTCTATGAATGACTGTATAATCCTACAAACAAAAGACGATTGTGGAGTTCTGCCATGAAGGTTCTGATTCATTATTGTCTTAGCCTGGACCCATAAAAAATAAAAACTTTCTTAGCTAGGCACACATAGAGGAGACAATCTCCAATATAACTGGACAAAGAGACATGGTTTAGTGGGTTTAGCGGGCATGGTGGCATTGGGTATATGGTTGGACTTGATGATCTTTGAGGTCTCTTCCAACCATAATGATTCTATGATTCTATGATTCTACGAAAGCAACTTTTAATACCAATATAATGTCAGTGGTATCTAACCATTGTACTTTTTATGAAACATTCCAACATGCTGTACTCTTCCCCTGTTGCAGCCAAAATGCAATAGAAAACAGTGGGATTCACATCACTTAATCCTGGACATCGATCTTAGAGTCAGTGAGTGGAGCTAAATGTTTATAAGTACAGTTCATCTCTGCCAGTGTAGATCCATAAAACAGGTCAGGTGAATCACACCACAGACATGCCTACCCCTCTACATTGAAATTAATGCCAATGATACAATGACTATGACTATCCGGCACATTTAACAGTAAATGATATTTCCTTTCCTGTCTTTGGAAACATAAAATACATTTATTACAACTTTTAGATTTGCAAAACTTCTCAATAGATTTGTTGAAATTCATAGCTGATAGTCTCCCTAATTAACAACAGAAAAGCTAAATCAACATCACAAAAACAAAATGGCATGTATAATGTTCATATTTGATCTATTCTGTTTAAATGATTGCTACTTTGAGTGACCAATAACACCAAACTTTCTGGATTAGAAATACAAAGTTCTGAGCACTTTCTGTGATTAAACACAACTGAGACACCAGTACAAAATAAGCACTGCAAACCTAAACTGTAAACCCTGGAGTTTGCAAGAATAGATGTTTGGTTGAGCTCCCAGCAGTGCTACGTGCAACACGTGTAAGCATCCCTGTCTCTCTGCACTTCGAGTCTGCAGATCCACTGCTTATCGGCTGCATGAAGCCAAGAATCTGATAAATTACAGGTCTGTATATCACAGAGGTTGAATTGTTTTCCCACTTGATCCAAAACTGAGCACATAGGCTTGCAAACATATTACCTATCACTGCATAAATCAGAAGGAGAATGAATAAACCATCGAAAATCTTCATGTTTCCTGAATAGGACCATATGCACCATTGATGTATAATTGCTGAGTCCACTGTTTTGAACTGCAAGAGAAGATTAAGAAAAAGGGAGATGTTGGTAGACTTTTTTCTATATAGGCTATAGACCAAGTTATTGAGTATGGTTAGCTCCTCTTGTGTTACTTGTGTGAGATGAGCAGTAGAGGACATGGGCAACTTCTTCTTGTGGGGAATGCTGCTGTTGGCATAAACCAGCAGAATCAGATCTTTCATAGCACATGTGGCAGATGATGCATGAGAGGAGCTGACAATGACATCCCAGTTCTCCTCTCCTGCACTCTCACAATATTAGAGCAGCCCAAAGACTGTTCTACCTCACATATAGGATGAAAGTTGCCTATGCTCAGCAACTTACAATCCATATTGTGAAGGTCTTTGCCTACACTATTAAGAGTATGAACATGGGAGAAAGCTGGGCTGTACTTATCCATTCTTTAAAAGATATTAAGTCTAATCTTGCTCTGGCAGACAGCAATGGAAAAGTTCTCAATAGCTTTGCTGGAAGAAAACCAGGTCCTCAACACTGCAGTTCTTTATATAGAAGATCACAGTGACTGGAGAAGAGTTAAGTGTTAGTGACAAATGTAACCATTGCCATCCAGTGGCACCATGGGCTACTGCATATGTATGAAAAAACCCTCCTTGCACCATATCACAGAAAACACATCTCACCCTGGTACAAGACTTCCACAGTACATAAGCTTCATCTCAAGAGTTTAAGAGAGCTGAAATATTGCTCAGGGCTTGAACTGGGCATCTGCATAGGGTTGGATAGAAGATTTTGATCTTTTTCTTTTCTATGGAAAAACTAAAATACGGCAATCAAACTTGTTCCTTTTGCTCCTTTCTGCTGTAGGAATAAAATGCATCTTTTATGCCTTGATTGCAATTGTATGCAAGAAATCCTACGTCTATCTTTAGGCTATTAGAAAAATAAGAACATGTAGTGAGTGCATATAATTGATCTGAACTTTTCTTTCAAGTGAACAGAAAGCTTGATAATTCCAATAATGAGTTCAAACAATCCCAATTTAATCGTTTTCATACAAAGCTTTCTCCCTTTCCCGCCTCCTCCCCTTCCACAGACAAAACTGAAGTGATTAATGTATTTTAGTGCTTTTATGAAGAATCTAAGTCCTTGCCCATTATTAAACAAATCTCCGCTTAGAACAAGGAACATAAATAGAAACAGAGGGGAAAAAAATCTTTCCTGTTGTGGGGCTAGGAAAAGTCCAACATGAAGTAAGGGAGGAGTAGCATACTATGCAACAATTAAAAGTTATGACTAAATCAGGAGGATGCGGGATACAATAGCTGACTGTGCTGTGTTTCACAAAGTGTAAGTGACCCCAGTCAAATTGTGAGCTGGAGGTTGCTACATGGAGACAACATTTAGTCATTAGCAGTTTGATTTCTCTCTTGCTTACTAGTCGTATGAATATAAACCATCTATAAATCTAATTTACCACCATATTTCATGCCATTTCCCTATCATTATTACGCCAATACATTCTAAACAAAGTTGACACCACTGTGAAGTTATAAAACAAGTGACACAAGATAGTGAATAAAGTTAATGCATCTCAATCAGGGATGAATTTGACCCTCTGGGCTATTTCATATTTATAAGATTTACAGTTGGCATCAAATTCACTGGTGCACTATACTTGCTTTGTAACAAGGAGACAGAGCAGCTGTGAAACATGCAGATAGGTTAAGATGGAATTGTTTTGCTCATGAATTTGACCCTGGACACCAGATGGACTGGGAAACTCATTTGATTTTAGCAGTGCTGCTGTCATAATGTGGGGTTTTTTTTGTTTCAAATGATGCATCTTCAGATGTTTAAGAGCAGCATTTACCTCCTAATGATGCACTTTGAATGGCTGAGGTTTTTTCCATAGTATTTTGTAGTACAGAAAGTCATCAAAATATAAATTGTAGCCAGGGTTCAGATCCCATTTCTGACAGAGATACCTAGCTCTGCAGTTGTCTGAGATCTCCTATGTCATGAGAAAAAAAAAACCCAAACCCTAAACACCTGCAGAGGAAAGCTGAATCTTGTTAAAATCTGAACAATTTTATGATGTCTCTGTTTCTCTAGAGACTATTAGGGAGTTTTGTGGGACACGTGCTAATTCAGGCACTCCAGCTGACTGCCTAATGTTAGGTGTGATTCTGGGTCTGAGGATATGACCTTGTTATGATATAGAGAGACTTCTGCCTCAAGTCTGAGGGGTGAGAGCACATCCTGCTTGACAATATACCCTGTGCCAGCTAGACAAACACTATATGTTCTGGGTAGAATGAAGAACCAGGATGAGCATGTTATTGGAGAAATATTGCAAGATCTTTATGATGGTTTTATAAATACTTATCTCTATAAGAAATTATGGTAGTTTAAATATTTTGAAAATATTTTAATTCTCAAACATTCCTGTTTTGAGAAGATTGACTTTAACACACATCCAGCCCATCCATTGCAGCATTCAAAGTCAGGTATGTTTGCTTTGGCTTGTTCTTGAGAAAGAATTAGACATTTAATGTCCCCAGTAAAGATATTAATCACTACTTAAGGAATGGGAAAAATTATTCTGATAAATAGGAAAAAAACTGAGAACCTTTGAGTCCAATGCTACCTCACCCTAGTTTGCTGTGGTCAATAAGGCTTGTCCCCTGGCGAAATACAGAAACCATAACTGAAGCTTGTTTGTACAGGATATAGTTTCCTTGAAAAAAGTGAGAGACTATGGGGTGTTCAACAGACTATCCCAAATATTGCTCTGTTTTCTGTTCAGACCAGGTGCATCTTACCTTGATTTTCCTAATAAAAAGTTGCATGTACCCATCTGGTCCTACCAAAACAAAATGTTCTATGGCAATCATTTGCCTCCCTCTGGGCAAAGGGTGAGATCGAGAACGAATTACACGCAACACGTTAATTACACATACATTACACAGTTGGAAATGAAAGAAATTTAAGAAACTACACTGAATACAAGAAAGAATCTAAATGCATTCTACAGATCAACTGATAGAAAGGCAGATTTGGCTGATAAACTACAGGCTTTAACAATACCAGGTCAATACTAGCTGCAACATGGTGAACTAACTATTTCGAATAACCTCTGGGATAGTTTCTCCTTATGACTAATAACGTTACTAAAATTCCCTAGAGGAATTTAAACAAGACTATGTGCAATTAGGAGAATATAAGTATGATATATATTTTGTCACATCTGCTAACACTGCCCTAGTTCAACTAGCCAATCAGTTTTTAATTAGGTTGATGTAATGAAGTCAATGTCAAATTTGTATCAGGGACAGGAGGAACAAACATGCCATTTTGCAAGAAATATTAGAAATATTTCAGTAGGTTATGCACATCCTACATTGGTGCAGCACTCAGAGTTGTTTTTTGCTTTTTTTTTTTCCCAGTAAATACCATGAAGAAGTCTTGGTTTGTCCCCAGATCTTATCATACTTTTTCAAAGGGTTTGCATTAATGCCAGGTATAGGACATCTTTGTTTGAATCGTTTGAGTCTTAGATCAATCAGGCAGATATGATTAGTTTCCTGAAACTCACAACAGTAAGGACTAAGAATAGCAGAATTTAGTAATTTTCATTTTGAATACTGATGTATTTTGATGCATAGAATGCATTTGTGTTCAAATTTTGGAATAATCAGTTTTTGCCCTTCAAGAGAAAATTGAGGCATGAAACTCCATGCCTCATGACTGTGATGAAAATAAACACACAGACAAACAAATAAATGGACCTCAGCATAACTCTATTCCAATCTTGCTAATCTTATCAAATTCTTCGCTTTTGTGAATCCTAGTTTGGAGAAGTGCACAAGTAGGTGGAAATTTCAATTTCCATTAAAACAAATAAAAAATAACAAGTCTCTTACTCTTGTGGTTCTGGTTGCAAGCTTAAAAATATCATAGATAATATTATCCAGTATTAGCTGTTGATGACTTTGGATATGGTGAAGTTGGAAAAACTGTTAGTTTATTGTGAGGGAGTTACATTTGAATCAGCTGGAACACGCAGTTGTAAAGAAGAAAAAAGACATGTAAAATGAAACAAAACTGAGCATACAAGCATGTGTCCAGCTCTTGATTTGTAAGCCAATCTTGGGGGGTTTAGGTTCTGATTTATATTTTTCCATATTGCTTTCTACAATGCTTGACATTCTGATTGTAAAACCTGGCTGAGGACAACGAAAAGTGAATAGACATGGCAATGAACAGGTATATTTTTGGCTTGGTTCTGTTCCTATCTGGAAATACTGGTGGCATATATGAAATGTCTCACATAAACATTCTTGCATATTTTCAAGATGATTGTTTGACCTGAAGTATCTATACGTATGTAAGCATGTATGAGTATATATGTTGGATGGGAAGTGTTGTGTAGATTTTTTGGTACCAGATCCAGCATCAGAGGCTTTACTGTCTACCTTGGATCTGCCACAGATTACGACATTACCAGAGAAACAATGTAACTCCTCTGTGCTCACATACATTTATAAAACAGCAACATCCATTCTTTTGTCTTTACCATAAGCATTTACAGAGGACTATTTGTGTTGGTATCTCCCTTATGGAATTACATTGACAGTTTTCTAAAATATGTAAAGTGTTTGTTTCTTTATGTAGAAGTAAACAAAGGAATGAAAAATGTATTGTTCATTCATTTTTTTCATCTTGAATTCTCCACCAGGAAGATAATACAGAGCAGTAGGCCTGGGAACATCAACATGCTGCATTATGATTCTGCTGTATCTAGTAATTAATATTTTGTGTTACACATAATGTACATTCTAGTTAAAGTTCTTCTTGACATGTGAGACTACTTAAAATGCCACCAAGTCTGAACATACAAAGCAATTTCTGCCTGTGCAATGTTTCTTTCCAGGTCTTTTATCTCACCTTAGTTTTAAAGTATAATGTTAAAGAGTTCATCTATACCTTAATTCAGAAGATGGTCAATTCAGAAGGTGGTCAAGCGCTTACTTAACTTAAATCTGTTGTTACCAATATAGTTTTTCAGATTGAAGATGGAGCCATGTTAAGCAGGTTAATGAACTGATGCTTGACGAATGTATCTAACACTGAAAACCTCAGGTTCGTAGAAATAAAGATTTTAGAGTTAGAAAGGACTGTAGGATGATGCAACTCAACTTCCTTTAGAACAAAGGCTATCATAGTCCATCTGGTTGCTCGTGTACTGAACCCAGATGACTGATCAACAAGTGTTTAGTAAGGGGACAAACGACTACTGCTGTTCTTTAAAGATCTGTATAATAGTCTCAGATATCTGATTTTGACATCTTTTTAGGCCAAGAAAAATTAATTGAAACTCTTGCCAAAAGTCAAGCTCATTTGTCACAGATTCTCCCACACTTGTCTATTAGCAGTCGTCTTGACTCATTTTCAAATTATCTGCCTCTCTTATGCATTATTTTTCTTTGTTTAGTTCTTCAATTCCCTCTACTACTTCTGACCTTCTTTGGTAAGTTTTTTATGACTCTTCACTTCTATGTACTGACATTTTATTAATCCTTCCTCCTTTCACTACCTCCAGCCGACCCCCATCTATCTTTCATAGTCCCAGTTTGCCATTTTCCTTGTGAAACCTGGGAATCAAAGAAAAAGAAGGAAAGCAACACTAATGTGTGGGCTGCAAATGGGACAGAAATCATTATCTTTGAAAGCAAAGCCATTGTAAAGATGCTGTTTTGCCTTAAGAGAAGCTTACTCATCTCAGTTCTTGTCCTTTATCAAGTCTCTAGCCCAGTTTTGAAGAAGACCTACTGTGACTATAAGAATGAGCAGCGGTTGTCAGAGAATTTGGACAATTAGAAATAACTTCACTAATGAAGCCATTGTAGTGTGGAAAACCATAGTGTAAAACACTGGATAACATAACACAGGAAAGGGAATATACTGGGAGAAGGCTTTAAAAGCATCTTGGAGAATGAGGTATACACTGCTCCTGGACTTGAAATTAAAAGAAACTGTGCCTTTTAATCCTCTAAGAGCCTTTGGAAACTTTGTCATCTTATCCTATTGAAATTCTAGTTTGAAAGGAAATTAGGCAGCTTTTCAAATTAAAATTGGGCTAGGATACAATTACTCATAAAACACAACCACTGCAAAGGCTATATTCCTTGTTTATTTATCCAAATGGAACAGTCCTGTCAAAACCACAAGTTGATGCCCACAGTCCAGTTCTTTCAACTCACTCCATTTGGTTTTTTACCAATACAAGCAGTAAGTGTCTGTAAGAAGGAAGGAGACAAGTTGAGGCACAGGGTTTCCAGCTGCTCTTCCTAGTGTCCATAAGGCTATCTGCTTCTAACCTCACATGATAGGACAGACTCCTGAAGGGAGGGCTGATCTCTGAATCTGATCTCCTGGGCAGGTGAATTCGAACCAGGATGCAATCAGCAACTTAAGCCAAGTCCTCACAAAAAAACTTACTGCTTGTTATTCAAAGATATGCTTTTCACTGCTGTTGTTTAGGTGCTTATCTGCCACGATAAGCAGTGCCACGTGGAGATTTTGTAACTAACACTTCGGCCAACTCAGGACCCCAAAACAGTGGAACCACATTGTCATGAAACACCACCAGAGGAACAGGTTAACTAGCCCAGGAACTAGTCACAGTGATGTAGTCCTACTAGTTGTAGGACTCAATACGTGTTGCCACACCTGCTTCTTTACAAGTAATTTAGGTAACTTTAAAAGCATACATAATGTAGTTATCTGAAAAGCTTGACGGTAGGAAACAGAAAATTTAATTTTGGCTATCAGTATTCCTGAGTCAATGAAGAAAAACAGAAACCCTAGAGGAAACTGAACCCATCATAAAGTTGGCATTAATTATAAGTTGGAATTATTTTCTGGAAATACCTACCTCTTTCTGTTGACTATAGGGTGTTCTAGATGACTAGCTGGGACCAGACAAGTAGTTAGCTAAAGTTAAGGGAGGTGACTCCCAGATCCAGGGTAGATGTTAAACCAGCAAAATACTGCTTTTCCTTTCCTAGCTCATTGCACTTGCTGAGCCAATGTGAGCCATTCGAGAAAGAAGTGAATTTTGCCAGTATAAGCAGTATCCACATAAAGAAATTTTTGTTAGTACAGCTATCTCTATAAAACTATTAAGCGTAGATGAGACTTTATTTGTTTTATTTGGTTTTGCAGCCTTCTTTCTGGATTTTACCTTTATTATAAACAAACTGGAGATTTTGCCACAGTCTATGAATTTGCAGTGGGTTGGTTTTGGTGGTATCAAGGTATGTAATCACCTTGACAACAGAAGCCAAACATACATGTTTAACAAACCAGTATGCAGCAAGTATTTCCTATATTAATCCCTCCAAATTCAGCAACTGAGTAACTTTTTCTAACTCCACCTTCTCTGTTTGTTTTGTTCTTGAGCTTTTGAGCTTATGATCTTTGCATGTCCCCTACCTCTGAAGGGGAGGGAAGGTATTTAATCATGTCCCTTCAGTGCTTAATCAAAACTTTAATATGGTTTCCTTCCTGGTTGGTCGTGGCACATATTGAATTAGGAAGCAATCCTGTCCCAGATCCACAAACATTCTGCCAACCTTATTTCCTCTACTTAATGTAATCCAGTCTAGCCCTGGATAATTGAAGGCTTTTGTTACTCCCACCATGCCCTTTTCACATGCTTCTTATATGTACAGTATATAAGTCATTTCTTAGCCCAGTTGTTCTCTCAAAACAGGTGGTCTATATTATATTCCATTGGGGTCTGACTCTGCTTTTGTTTACCTCGTCATAAATCAGGAGTAGCTCTATCAAACTTAATGGTGTTATGTCAGTGTAAAACTGATGTAAATGAAAGAGAAGAATTTAAAATTATTTCCTGCTACTGTTCTTTCTGTGGGAGGTGGACTCAAAAGTAATCCATAATATGTGGTATAGCCTTTATCTCGCTTTTATGCTCTTGTTGGGGCCCTTCATTTTATAAATTGTCTCCACCACTGGATGAAACAATTTCAAATGACTAAAAGGTCTGTTCAGCAGTAAAAGCTGAGTCTGTCTTCTGAATGGAGGATGCCTATGGGATTCAGGAGACCTACTCCTACCTGCTGCATGCGCAGTTATATTTCTATTATTTAATGTCTACAGCTCTTCCTCTTTCCATTTTTGTGAAATGGAGAATATGATTGCTAGAGACAGAAAACTGTAGCACTTGAGTAAATCACTGAGCCTGACATTGATTTTAATAGGTCCAAGATTCAACCATCAGCACTTATTATAAGACTATGAATCACCTCATTGAATCAGGTTCAGTCTTGTAGCCAGTCTCTTCACACTTTAATTTCCTGTACTAACCATAATGTGGAAGAGGGGATATTTGGTGATGCTTAAAAGAAAGGCAGAGATAAAAAAAATTTACCCAGACTCTTTCTGTGTTCACTTTGGTTCCATTTTTCATTTTATCAGGTTGATTGGTCCTTTCATTCAGCAATGGAAGTCCCATAGCAATCTTCACTGCAGTGTGCTAAAACAAACAGGACCGAATAACATCTGGAACGTTTTTTTCCCTATTGACAATTACTCAGAACAGAATCAGAATACATTTTCCTAAAGTTTAGAGATTGTGGATAACAAGGAAATTGTAAATGACAGATTCTAAACAGCATTATTATATTTTTCTTTTTTTTTTTTTTTTTTTTTAATTAGCTAATTCAATCAGTATCAGGTTGGAGTAGGGTAAGGGGAGACAGAGGTCAGTTCATTGGAAAAAACTTCCAGATTAGAGTACAAAGTGTTAGATTTGCCACCTAACTTTTCTTTTTTTTCTTTTTCTGTCTAAGAAAGAGCATTGTCATAAATTTATGGAGAATGTTACTGTGAATGTGATACTTCAGATTCAATGCAAGATTCTGTAACCTCACTGCATCTCTCTGCTCAAAACTGATAGCGAATACCTTTCATTTTGAAGAGCTGTTATTATTTAATATTTAGCAAATCACAGTTTCAAAACTGAAGTGTTCTTAATAAGAGAGCATTTAATCATCAGAACCAGAAAAAAATAAAAAGAGACTGAAAAAATTTTAATATCATAGTCTTTCAATACTAACTTTTGTTGCTAAATTTTCATCAAACCCAGAGAGGTGCTTTCTGTCCTCCAAAGAAAATTTTTCATTCATGTCAGTGCTGAACACCTTTACAGTTCATACCTCCATCCTGTTAGGATCTGTCATCTAAACCTTCCCCATCTCTGTTTTCCAGGGGATACAATACTTTAAATGTTCTTTTACCATCATTAGAACAAACCTACAAAACATGGTACTGACCATCACATTGCTTACAAAATATGGTGGTATCATCCTTCTGCTGTCAGAAAACATCTCGGAAATTAAGCTCATACCAAGACATGCTTGACTTAGTTTAATAGACTGTTCATATAATCCCTCTCTCAAAAATTATTTAACCTCCAGCCTACAGGTTCCATCAATTCAGCTTCCTTTTGAAGTGGTTCCCCTTCATAGGAAATAATTGAGGAGATGCAGAGTGGTCAGGACACTTTTTTGAGGAAGTGGCATGAGTTCTGAGTCCTGCTCCAGCAGCCAGATATGCATTTTTTGTTAAATAACTGAGGGGGAAAAAAGGCTTTTCCTCTTCTCTTTGAAGGAAATCTTGAGCTTTTTTCCAAATGTTTAACCAAGTCGAAATAGTGTATATGTGTGTGTTTGAACCCTCTTGGACAGAAGAAGGAACTGAACCAGAACCTCCCACATTGTGTGCATTTTCTCTAATTGCTTTCCTATTCTATGAAAAGGGGAGTGAATTTTGGAGTGCAAACTACAACTGCATCTCAAAAGAAAAGTGCAAACCCCACTCTGCCTTTGAGAGAAATGGTTAAAGCAGTAAAGTCCAACACAGATTTTATGGTTATGACTCTGAACTGGAAGTATATTATATTTGCTTTAGACAGAATGTGGATATGTATAGATTTCTACCTTAATTAGGTATAATATCTTGAAATGCTTTACACTTCACCAATATATAAGTATGCACATGTACAAACATATACTTTGGGTTTGAGACATAATGTTGTACACATAGATGGCCATTATAATATTTGACCATTTTGTCTCAATGCTGTTATTCTGCCCTCCAGGGCAAAAACCCATTACTGAATGGGTGCAATGATTTAAAATTAAGTCAGCATATACATCCCTTACCTCCCTATTCTTGTTTGCAACATGAAGGAGAAAATTTTGTTTACCCACCACTATTACTCATAGCTAGGGAGAACCACCCTTGTGAGACCAGGAGGGTTGATTCCCATCTCACTTGCCCCAGTTTAACACCATTACAGGCTGAGAGGACTACACCTAGTAAAACTGGTATAAATGAGGCAAAAGTTGTCTTTGGATGAGCTGGAGGAACCCAAGAGGACCCCCATGGCAACATCTGTCATGAACATAAATAGCAGCAGAGTTGTACAGCTCAGCTAACTCTTTCAAACCCTCCCAGTAGTGTGGCTTTTGTGGGTGAGACGTTCAGGTTCAGGCCCATGAGCACATTTGTTTCATCAGGGTATGAGTATGAAAACAAGGACATGAAAAGGAGTGGGCAAGATGGCTGGGCATGAGCCACACCAGAAGTCCAGGCAGGTTGCTGCGGCCCAGGACATTGCTCTCTGCTTGGGTTAGGTTAACTAGTAAGCAAGGTGTGATGTGAGTCAGCCCCAAGACTTGCCCAAACAGTTCCAAAAGCCTGAGAGAAACATTTCTGAGATGGGACCGGTTCGCAGTGGGAGTCGGGGAGTTGGAAGGGAAGTGCATACATGGTACAAGTGGGTGACAGTCACGCCAAACCTTAACTTCTCACCGGGCAGTGACCTTAGTATGTTTTCATGTTTATCTAAAAAGATAAAAGGTATGTTATTGCTTAGGAATGAAAACATGGGTAACATTCAAACAGCAGAAAGCAGAAACAGCAGTTTAAGAGGCAGGGAAATGTAAACCAGCACTGAGAAACGTTTGACTTTTTGCCTTTTTTTTACTGTAGAGGTCATAACTGCATTATATTGAAACAAATAGGAATGACTGAGCAGAAGGTTTTGATAATGTAGAGCAGAGCCCTTATAGGGATACTTCTTACTGTCAGAATTTGTAAGATCCTAAAGCTAACAATATAAATATGACCAGAGTGAACAGCTTCAGATTTTTCTAATTGCAAAGGAGGCATCGAGTTCAGGATTTCTCAAATGAAAGAGGCAACAATGAGAGCCAGAGCTTATGCATGTACCTTGTTTTTTGCACAAGGTCAAAGGAAGACCAGGTGTTTCTTGAGAACTTTCAGCTCTTTCAGCTTCTTTACAAACACCAGATAAAACCATGACAATAAGTACTTTCAGGTCAACATAAAATAAATTAAATTAAGGTATAAAACTGTTAGGAGGGAGTGTTTTGTTTAAAAATATGAAGGCAGATTCTGAGTGGATGTAAATTAAGGTCTCTCCAGTGAAAAACAACAATTTACATGAGGTGGATTGAGCCTGTGATGTTTCTGAGGTATTGCCTTTATACATATCTGATTTGATAAAACTGCTAGCAAAGCAGACTCCCTGTGTACAGACACAGACAGCATGCTGCTCAGACAAAGGTTCTGATTCTTATCTTGCACCAGTTTCACACTGGTGCAATCCCATCGCTACCAGCCATTTTGCTCATGATCTGCTCTTGCAGTTCAGATTTGTGTCAGCCTTGGGCCCAAAGTTTCTCTGTGAAAACTGGGAGAGAGAAAAATTGCAAAAAGGAGGAAAAACGATCAATTTTTCATTTGACACCAAGTGAATCATTACTTCCTTCTGGGATGTAGTACCTTTTCCCACTATTGGCCCCATTTCCCATAATGCCCTTGACCTCGGAGGTCACCTGTCATTGGAAGATGAAGCTCTGAATAAACAGAGAAGACCCATGGTGTCTCTTATCTCTTCGTTTTGCCTCAAATCTCCGGGTGGAGTTTTAAATTATTCATCCACTGGTGCTCTCTGCGAGTTACACGTCTCCGTCACCTACCCCCCCCCTTCGCTTGCCCATTTGTGAGTGAAGGCGGTATCCTTGGGAACCTTATCAGAGATCACAGATTCAGGCTCCAGAAATGAAATAAAAGAGGAAATTGGCTGTATTAGCATAAGAGGAGTCAGCCTGGAGTTGAATACACACATCACCCAGAAGCACCACTGGCTTCTCTTATCAGTAACGTCTGATCACCACTTCTTTATACACACAGGCGCACAGGCACACATGCACCACACACATGCACACACACACTCCACTCTTTAATTCCACCCAGCCCATTCCTTTGTTCCAGCTCATATGAGGGAACACATGAAATAAGGTCAGATGGCAAGTTTCCTGAACTGGTTTTCAACGCTTCCAAGTTCTCCTAGGTAAAACAGCAGAAAACAGCTTAAACAAAAAGTTTTGGGTTTCTTTGGTTTTTTTTTTACAGAAATGATCATAATCCTATAGCCTCCACTGGAGGGGAAAAAAAAGTCGGGATAAAGATTTCAGATAGGGAGGTTCTGTTATTAGTTCAAGTATGATTCCTAGACCAATCTCTCTGTTTATCTCTGTCTCTCTAGTGTCTCAACAATAACATGTAACCACGGTTTATGAGTTTTTTTCAGCAAATAAAAATCTGATAGCTGTATAACATAATTGGACATGTTTTTGGAAATTAATACAATGAATAATCTTGAAATTTAGAGGAGCAGATTTATGTAATTGAAATAAATTATTTTCTCATACTTCCTTTACGTGGAGACATTATGTCTTATACTACAGTTGTGGCAAACTGTATATTGTTTCTTTCCAATCAGAAAAGCTGCACTGCAAAGGAAAAGAAAACTGTTGGTTTATATTCTCCATGGCATAGTGAATTGGAATTTTTAAATTCTGCCTTCCTTATGTGTGTTGGGACATTAGTGTGTGTATGGCTCCATATTTTGCTGTGTGTAGCTTTAGTGATGTACATTATTCTTCTCAGAGCTGCAGTTGACAGGGTAGCATCTGCTGCCCCTGTTGCTATTGAATCTGGTAACTGGAGAGAAAAAAGATCAGACAGAATCGACACTACAGACAGTGGAAAACACGCCCTATGAGATCAACTTTGCTCACAATTTAGGATGTTTTTTCTCCAGCTTGTGAAAAATAACAGAAATTAATTCCCCCTCTTTTGAGAGCCATGATTTTGTTAATGTCCAAATTTGGTAATTTCCATGCACGGTTTTACTGATGGCAATATGACCATATGCCTACAAAATGAGGCTCCTTTTTTCTCTAATGAGTATTACCAACATCACACAGTAAACATGCATTG
This sequence comes from Cariama cristata, assembly GCF_000690535.1. Taxonomy (NCBI): domain Eukaryota; kingdom Metazoa; phylum Chordata; class Aves; order Cariamiformes; family Cariamidae; genus Cariama; species Cariama cristata. The sequence continues at coordinate 121,201 of NW_009632928.1, read as the reverse complement.
ACTTTACACGGTATAAGCAGTGGACTGAATTCTGTGGCCCTTAGTTAAGCAGAGCTTTAACTGAAATAAATAAACCATTTTCCTTAATTTTTAATGATGGAAACAAGACAGAAACTTGTGGTTCTTGATTTTTGGGTCAAGAAATGAAAAAGAAAAAAAATAGCAGTTGCAACGTCTCCAATTCTCCTCTCCATGTTTTTTATACTGGAGTTGTTACTTTTGTACATATAATAAAAAAATATTTCTATTGGCTTCATTCATGTTGCCATGGATAAAAGATAAGATGATGGTTCAGTACTCCTTTCCCTGTACTCAAGTAGTGCCATGAATTTCTAGGAGTATCGGCATCATTTTCCCTTAGATCTGTGCAAAGTCCTCCTGATGTCCTTGCCAACCAGAGTAACAACTACCTATGCTTATAGGTCTCTCATAATAGTCAGTGGAAGGGATTGTAGTTACATATAGAACCGACCTTAATTGGACTCTGAGTAGGAGGCATGATATATTAGTTTGTAACCATATGCAGGACTGATGCCAAATTATTCCATGAAATGACTCTGTGGATCTACTGAAGTTGTTGGCAAAACAGCCATTGACCTCAGTAAAGCCAGGCATACACCCTTAATATCTACCTCTCTGCTGCTGCAGTATTCATCAGTGTAGGAGGTCATGGTATCAAAAGAGGGTAGCTAGAAGGAAGATGAGGATGATAAGAACAACAGGGTTCACTTCTAGGTGTAACATGCAAATTTTCTTCAGTTCCTTATTTTAAGATGTTGTGCTAATCTGACCAAGAGAAAAGCATCTGTTCTGTCAACAACAGAAAATGAGAAGTGTCATCACAATTTGTATTTGTGAAACATCTAGAGGTTGAAAATGAAAACCTATGTATTAATCAAGAGGCTTTACAGATGATACATATTTAAAGTAGAAAGTATAGCTGAAGACATGGTGACTTCTGTTAAACAAGATCAGACTTGTTTATTTACTAATTCAGTCCATCTAACTGAATGCAGCTGCTGTAGGCTTCCTGTACAGTCAATGGAGTTAAATCTCCATTGGGTCAGTCATATCCTGAAGTTACTTGGCTATGTCCATGAACTGCAAAGAGAAATTAGGGAAAAAATGCTCTTCACTATCGTTTCAGGATGTTGGACAGAATGAAAATAAACCAGAGATCCTAAAGTGTAAAGGTAACATCGTAAAGATATCAATAAAATTCATATCAGTAAGGTGTGAACCCAGCACTTAGTAATACGTAATAGGGTTTGTGCAAATAAGAGATGTTTTGCTATATTTTAACTAACTCATTAGTTTACTTTTTTTTTTTCCTGTGGGAAAAAGTAATCTAAGAAGCTACTGAAACTTATGACAGAATCAAATTTATAACGTAGACAATAAGAGCAGTTCTCCCTTTGTATGAAGTGACTAGATACTAGGCTTTTCTCAGTCATCAAGATCAGCATTTCGTCATCAGGCTTAGTAAAAGCAAGTTGTAAACTGTGTAAATATTCCTGAAATCAATGGGAGCTTCCCAGGTAATAGATTCTCTCCTTCATCCAGACTTTCCAGTATTCCTTTCTGATAGAGTTATGACATTGATTAACATTCTTCTAAGACATGGAAAATCCCATAGATGATGCAGACTGGCGAAAATTGCCATTTCTGTTTAAGCCAGTGTTGCAGTACCCACCATGTGGGGGAATTTACACCCCATGCCATGTTGCCAGTGGGCTCTGTTCAAGGTATAATATGCTAAAGATTTCACCTTCTAAGTAATTTTTACTTATTAAATATGATTTTAATGAAAAGATATTTGCAGAACAGCTTATAGTGCTTGCAGATTTAATGGAAAAGAGCTTCCCTTCACTTGAATTAAGTCAGGGTGTTGCTGTTTAGAGAATGTTTTTGTCTTAAAAGATATCATCCCTTTTAACCCTTGGAGGCGCCAATTTTTTCCTCATTACAAGTTTTCTGATCCTTCAAGTACAAGTTCTTTACACACAGACATTTCGTTCTGTAGCAAATTGGGACCTTTAAGAGCAGAAGTACCATGTCCTCTCTAATTCCGCAGTATTACAGGTTCTAAGTTAGCTACCTTAAATAGACTGTGCTGTACTCGTCATGCCTGAGGCAACTCTTTCTTCTCCAAGCCTTCAACTTCCCTGCAAATCCAGGCCGTTTCCATGTACTGGCTCTATATAACTCATGTGGTCAAGCTTTCTTTCTTTTCCCAACCTGCAGAACAAGAGATACATTTATTTTTTGAACAAAAGGTGATATGTTTATGCAATCAAACAATAGTTTGGAACTCAGTGTTCTGGACATGTGTCTAAAGGTAAGCCTTAAGTCAGCCTTGAACAGGGCTGTACAAAACCTTCTTATGTCAGTCTACAATTACCTGCATGAGTCAATACAGTGTACTCCTTGCTTACTGTGTAAGAAGTGTTTGCTTGTCTTGGCACTGTCTGAGCAAAATGGACGGCAATCTGGAGGGGCAGAAAGCTGTGATCTCCCCTTTCTGCGATATCTGTAACATATTGTGACAAGTCAGCCATCTAGTATTTACCCCATGGGGAAAATAAGAGCCTTATTTCAAGAATTAACTAAGTCACAGCTTCTTTATCCCAGGTTTTGGAAGTTCGTGTTTCTATACCAAAACATTACAGCAAATCTCCATGTGTTCTGTAGCTCATGAATCTGTTTCATCATCCTACTGATAACAAACCTCACTGTACAGAATTTCTTAATTCTGAAAACCTCCTGTCTTTTGAAATCTCCACCGCTTCTTGGATGTATTCTCATGTGAAGACATGGCCATTGCCTTGGAGTCTGATTTATATTTTTTGCCTCTAAGGGTCTCAAAGTACTGGGCAGAAGCTGACAGATGAGGTTTGCATTTCTCAACATTTCACTGATGATCCATTTGTTTAGATGTGTAAAAATGCCATGATATCCATTTTTGTCTTCTATTGGTAAAAACTGATTAGCAAATACATGCAGTTTGTCACTCATGTAACGCAGTGTTATATTATGCCTATTTTATATGCAGGTGGGCAGAGGCACAGAAGACATTTTGATAACTTGGTCAAGGCCATCCTCTCTATTCAAAGCTAAACCTCGGAGTTCCAGTTTTGACACCATTCTCATCATCATCTGGCTTTTGCATTTTGGCAGAGTCACGGGAAAGTATCTAAGAGCTGTTTTTTTCCAGGGGGACCAAGATCTGCGTCTACGCTATGAATCACACAGCAGATACATGGATACAAAACAAAGAAAGTCCATGAAGCTCTCCGGAGATTATCATCTTTATATTTCTATTTCCTAATAATGGCTTAAATGACTTCCTTTTGCTTTGAAGAAAGAGATGCCCAGTTTCTTATCCAGATCATGTCCTTGCATGAGACCGAAAAAACAACAACATGTTACTTCTGGAAAGGCCCACACATTCCTATGTAACCATTAAATTTCTGGGAAAAATGGATTTATAATTACAGCCATGCAAGGCCAATTTTGTGATGGAGGGGTTTAGATGGTGCACCACAGCTCTGTTTTCATGTACCAGAACCTGTCCCAGATGTTTTCCTTTGGACTGCAAACAACCTGACTCTGCAGCCGTCAGCAGAGTATTTATTTTCCCTCTCACTCAAAAACCTGTATTCATACATGCAACTGTCATTTCGTATAAGGAGCCTTTAGCCCACAAATTGCATTTCAGGAAGGTTTCAGAGACAGTCTTATAAAAGAGATTTCAGAAATGGGACTTCATCAATGCATATAAATTCAGAAAACCAGCATTTATCTGGGAGGCCAAATATTCCATGTTCGATAATTTGGGTAAGATATACTATCTTATGCTACTTGTGATCACTTTTGAAGGTATAGAGGGCTATATTCAAAAGACCCAAGAAAACAGAAACTTTTCTTCTCCTAGAAACCTCTGGACAGCTTTTTGGATGGCAATGGATTTCATTAGCTATTAATTTGAACGGAATTCAGACCAATGTAGGAAGCATACTGGTCATGTCCAAACTAGTCATGGAAATTAGGTTCTGTATCTGGTCCTATTCTTCCACTAAGAAATTTAATAGGATAAAGGATATTACAAGGGGTTTTTTCTGTATTCAACTTTTAAATAAAAAAGGTTACTATTTCCCTGTCATGTGCTGAACTGGGACCTTGCAGACCTGATTACAGAGAGAGCTATTAAGAATGTAGTCAGGTGAACTGGACTGAGTATAGGAATACATCTCCAGCTATCTAACATGTCAACTCTTTGTGGGGACAAGACTACAAAGTCCACTACACTGGTGGCAATAATCTAACATTGGACTAACAACAAAAAAAAAAAAAAGCCACTACTTTTTCCTTCATTCCAACATTTTACATTTCCCAAACCTACCAACAATGAGCCATAATTTATGCAAAGGCTTATGAGAGCACACTAAACCTACTCTACCTTCCCAAGTGCCATCCCAGAATGCCTCTTCAGGTTCCAAAAACAAGTGTAGATTGGGATTTCATTATTTAATACTGCTGGGGTGGGTTTTTTGGGGTGGACTTGTTTGGGTTTTTTGGTTCCTTCGGGGTATGTTTTTTTAGCAACAACTGAAGCCATCTGAAAACACACAGCTCATGAGCTCTCCATGTGTATGTACTGGGCACTGAAGTAAGGAAGCAGAATTCTTATAAAACTGTGACTATCCATTACACTTGTTCCCAAAGCTACCTATTATTTTCACTTTGATTTGAAATGTATTATTTCTTTAAGGAGTTTTCCTAAATGGTCAGAACTGTCTGTGGACAACCTTCGTTTTCTACACTGACTATATGGAAAACCATAAGGAAAGGTAGACAAGTAAATTTGACTGGGTAAGTTAGCATACTTCTAGCTATCTAATGTAGACAGCTTAATTAGGTACCTCAAGCTGAGTTGTTGTAAATGTACCCCTTTTGGTACAAGAGCAGATACCAGAATAACAAAGGATGATGCATTACTGCCTTCTTTTGTACGTGTTTTAACACACAGATTGCCATTCAGCATAGTATGGTGATTTTCTCTTTGGGTCAGATTATTTGCTTTCTCTAATCAGCAAGCAGTAGACACCTGAATTTTATAAATTTGTGGACAAAAGGATTAAATTTGCCTGCTCCAACTTGGTATCATAAACTAAAAACACAACTGATTTTAACTCTTGATTAAAAAAAAACAAAAAAGAATAAAAAAGAAATAAACACAAAGTTTATCTTCTAAAGTATGCAAGTATCTTCTAAATGTATTAAGTGTATAATACATTGACTAGGACATTTCAACGAAATCAATAATGTGTTTTACTGGTGACACTTCTTTACTCTTTGGCACCACAAAACATAATGATTAATTAGCAGTATTAGCTTAGTGCTAAATGTCTGATGTTCTGTATTAACAGAAAGAAAATTCACAGATTTGTCTTTAAATTCAGAAATCATATCCTCAGAATCATTCCTGTTTTACATCAGTTGTGGTGCTGTCCTAAGAAAGCTATACTGATTTACATCAGGCAGTCTCCTGCGTGCGTGATTCAGGCTCTACAGGTAAATACAGTCCACATTGATTTTAAGGGCATGATTGGAAAACAGAAATAAAATATGCAGTTATTGTTGAACTTAGCAACTCTCACAGCTATTCAAGCTTTATTATATTCAACCAGAAAAATATGGGAGTGCAGATAACCAGACCACCCTGAAAAAAAACTCATTTAAAACTGCACTTTGGAACTCCTACAAAGAAAGACAGAAAAAAAAAAAAAGAGAGAAAAAAAGAAAGGAAGACTTGTTTCTTTTCACCCACAATGCTGATGTCTATTCCTGCTTGCTTCTTTCACACCAATGCATAATGTCTTTGGACACTTATCACAATAGCCCCCTTGGTAAATGAATATTTTTATTGCAGTAGCCTTTGGAACTTTAACAAAGAAAGATGGGTAGATTCCCACCCACAACATTAAAGTTTTCCTATTCACTGACACCAAACCATGTTCTAATGTTTAAACAAACCCAAACGCTTGGGAAAATTTAGATTTGACCTCTGTGTGCATGTTAAACAGTTTACATTACAGCAAACTCTGGTTTTCCCTAATGTGCATAGCACTTTGGAACTTTGTCAAAACGGAACAGTTTCAAAGCTGTATGATCTTCACCCGGGGGCCTAGTTGAAGCGGCATGAAAAATATTTCTTTCTTTACTTTTTTCCTTCTTTTTTTTTTTTTTTTTGCCTTATAAAGCTGGATCTGAAGCTGAGTACTCTCCAAAAAAGCTTATGAAGCTGACAAACATTTACCTCCTGGTCCTACAACCCTAAAACTTCCATCGTAGAAATTCAGAGCAAAGGTCAGACAGAGGAAAAACATATTAGAAGAAGCATGACAAGCCAAGTTTTATTCTACTTGAAAAGCCAGCTTTTTAAAGTTCCTTTCCTTTCATATGGGTTGTTTGAAAAGAGATCTGAAGAAAAGTCGAAATCCCCATGTAAATGCATATATTTTCAAACAGGAGGATCGGGATGATACCTATGCAGATGCATATTAAGCTGCATTTAGCTTTGGTGGGCAAGTCATGTTTGAAGAGCATTCCCAATGCAGTTGACTCTCATGTCATTTTTGAGTCCTCACTGAAGTTCATTTGCATCAAATTGAAATGAATATATAAAAATTAGATGTTTAATTTGCGGTTGCCATTGGCATAAGAAATATGCATATGTGCTATTTTCTTGCCAAGCAAAACACTTTTACAGTAAATGTTGTGTCTGTATAGTTCTAAAATGTATTGTATATTCCATTATTTATATGATGATACTGGATTAGGTACTATAGTACATCTTACTGGATGACTGGTGGGTTAGATCCCCAGAACATTGTCAGCCCAATCCAGACAATTTACCAAAGAATCATTTATATATTTGTGCAATTTAAACATAAGCAAGAATGTAAGTGCACAAACTCTGCAAAACCTTCTTAATGTATGTCGATTTGATCATTGTAAAACCAAGACAATCTAATAAAGGATTAATTTGGGACAATCATAGGTTTCTGCATGTACCTATGCAAGCTTGAAACATAATATACATAACTTGAGCAGTCCTGTTTATGCTCCTTTTTATACTAACACAATTCAATTATTTTTTCAGGGTCATTTCTTTTTATCACTTTTAAAACTGGGCAGAGGGGAAGGATAGGGGAGAACAGGCCCACTGGTTCTCTACGATTTTCTAAAACCAGGTATTGTAATCTTTCTTTATTCTGATTAATTGCATGGATGGGGATATTTCAGTTCAGTTCATAAAATTAAATCCAGCGAAGATTATTGGATATGCTTGCAGAGTTAATATGAAATTTTAATCATCCAAAATATATCAGCTTCAGTGTGTTCCTACAAATCAAATGCAAATAATATACAGTTCCTTGGTCAAATCCTCAAGTAGGGAAAATCAGCTAATCTGATCTATATCAACAGAGGGTGGGATCTCTAGTTTAATCTGTGGCAGGATTTACTTGAAGAACATTTTCCAAGTGTAATATTCAAGATCCTGAGAACACTACGTGAAGATTCCCTGAAAATTTGAGAACACATCGCAAACTGTGATTTGAGACTTGAGGGACATGAAGTTAAACTCTTTACAGCACTCTCTGAA